>NC_049982.1:5801598-5805118 GCF_000003815.2 Branchiostoma floridae
TTAAAATTACCTCTCGCACAAAGAGCGTACTTGTTGCTCAGTGAATTGCCTGCCAAACACCACGATGACGACGACACTCCGCATGCGCCATCATTGGTTCGCCATCCTCGTATAGCAACAAAATTGTCATACAGAGGTGCGCATAACTTTGGCGAGAGTGTACCACATAGATAATGCGCAAGAAGTTGTTGAGGCTTTTCATCTGAAGAAATGTCGGTGCCCATCGGTATGGTTTGGCAGTAGGAATGCCAATAACCCGTATTAGACTCTTCGTTAGCCTTGTAGCACAATGGTTGCATCCCCTGGGATTCGCAGGCGGTTTGTAGGTTGGCGCTCAGCATGGATCCGCTCACGGGCACTTTGTAGATGTCAAATCCGTAAAAAGAAGGCATCAGCAGAGAAAATTCTGAAGAGAAAGAAAATCGAGAACGGTATGTTATTCAAGGAGTCAGTGTTTATATAATACATATAACTACATGTATATACATTTTATATGACATCCGCGCACGCATCAAACTTTGTCCATTAAAAATTGACCATACTGTAAATCGTACAACGCAGAATTAGCACATATATGCCGTAAATTGAAAAAAAAATGTCGGGAAACGGATAGTAATGTCATGGAATACTAAGGGGATTCCCAAGTTCAAGAAGATGTCAAAAAAATGAAAAGAATCTATTGTTCGGCATATTGATATGTTTAGTCATTTGTTCAACCTCCCTTACTAATAAGATTTCATACCGAAGACAACTTTTGGGCCAAACTTTTCTTATTCGCAGGCTCGTTTCAGTTTTATCTAAGCTTCTCAGAAGAAGTGAACAATGTAATAAAATCAACATGGCCTTAATGGTAGTCAAGGAGTGCGCTCTAAGCCGGTACGTAGATCAACACATACTATTCAATTAGTTAATTTTTCTGTACAATGATAGAGGTAGTCACGGTATTTTATGATTAATATAACAGTTTTCTGTTCTCGGATGTAGGTTTCAGTTTGTTGTTAGTCATGTGTGTCTTTATTTTTGTATGGTGGCCATGATTTTCTTTCTGTATAAGTATGTTATTTATCAACAGCAAAAGACTGATTTTCAAAACACTGACTATGTTTTTTCAACGTACCAAGCTGACGTTTACATACTTGTTCGACAGGGAAATCTAAAGTCTCCGGTACTACCAAATCATGTGGAGTATCCGGCATACTTACTACCGAAACGGGCTATCCTAACACTGACTATGCTATTTGAACGTACCAAGTTGACGTTTACATACTATTTACATACCTTTCCGACAGGGAAATCTAAACTCCCCGGCACTGCCGAATCCTGTAGAGTACCCGAGGTACTCAATACTGAGCGGGTCAGGGTCCTGCCACTGCATGAATGGGCTGCTTTCTCCATCGCGACCTACAGCAATGGTTCCATCTTCCGTCCAGGAGATCCTGAAGCCTCTGTACTCATCGGCAGATACTATGCCTGATAAAGACATAAATCTTTAAAACGAGCAAGTTCATGTATGTTATATGCTTGAATACATGAAGATGCTGCTTTCATTTTTTTTTATCTCCATTGGTGACGCATCATCATTTTTCTGGATTCCAGCAAAACGAAAAAGAATAAAAACCAGGCTTTTTGTTTGGATTCCCGGTGCCGGAGGGGGTGCTCCTTCAAAACAGCTTGGGTTACGATTACCTAGTTTGAGGGGATGATGTACTCGGAAGTTTTATAATTTTCGTAACTTTGGCAACCGTATGGCGTAATGTGACGTAATTATAATTATTGTCATATTTTGGGCTAAATTGTCTGGGACTCGGCACTAAGGTAGAGCACGGGGTTAAAATGCTATTGAAGCCATCTGATTGTACAAGATACCGGTCATATACACGCTTTTCTGTACTCTACCCTCGTGCCAAGTTCCATTCAATTTGGACTCCAAATTGTGTCCATTGGAAATTTTGACAGCAGAAAGAGACGGAGGATTATTTCATCAATACCTGAGCTAAATATTGAAATACAAATACAGGAGTGAGATATAAAACTGAACATGTATTTACTTGGCGTAGATGCTGTTACTTTTGCTTCGCCTTGCGGCGCACGACGAATAACAGACTCCGTGTTGCCCCAACCACCGAAGACGATCTCGTACATGTCGTCGAGAGAAGCTCCTTGCGAAGACAAGGCAATGTGTACGTCACTGTTGGCCTTAACACTAAAGGTCAAGGGTGATGACCAAGGAAGCGCGACGTCCCACTGGTAAGACTTGACATCACCGGTACTTCTAGAGTGTTCACACGCTGGTAAAAGTATAACGAGGTTGATAAGAATCACAAACATTTTGTGAAAATGATACAGCGGCGTTCTTTAACAACGACAAATAGATGAAGGCTGAAGTGAAGATAGCAGTAACACAAACGTGGACGTATTGTTAAATACGCGGCGTCGGCTATGGCTTAACAGTCCCATTCAATAACGACAGTATCTGCCAAGCTTAAATTCTGTAGGCCTACTCTCTATTGTGTTATTTGGTAGATGCATATCAAAGTTGTCAATTAACAGTAATAAATCCCATAGTAAATATCGCGACACTAGTTCAATGTGAACCAGTCGGAATTATCCCCAGGAAGACGGTCACCGAAAGGTCGGTGAGAATAGAAAATGGTTGTGTAAAAGAGTCTCTTTAACTAAAAAAAATTGAACCAATTTGAGTATTTAGCAGAAGTAGGAGAAGAAGAAACACCACAAAAAACAAACAATATATTTTCCTAACCATCCATACTGTATTATGGCAACAATAATATTCCCCTCCACACTGTAGTATGGAGTGAAATATAAAAAACATCATACTTCCCTGCTGGTGTGTGTCAAATATGGTTATTTTACAAAGGAGAAAGGAAACCAGTTGGCAAAGAATGTCTGTATCAACATGTAATTGTACACGTTTACATACCTACCAGTAATGTGTGTCAAATATGGTTACTGTACAGAGTGGAAAGGAAACCAATTGGCAAAGAATGTCTGTATCAACACGTACACGAACCACTTTGACAGCAGAAGCGCACTTCATAGTCCAGGCAGGATCCGTCGCTCTGGTCGGAGTTCTTGCAGACAAAACCAGCCGTCGTGTCATATGACTCGAACCGCTGTCCCGTCTGGGAAGCCTCCACGTGTGTTCCGATGACACGGGCCTGGATAGCCGAAGGGTCGGAGCAGATTTGTCCAGGATTCCCCTCCCGAATGTTGGACAACGATTCGTTGTCAGCGGTACCGCTGGGATCGTCACGGTCAAACCAATTGGTCCAACTGGTACACTGGTAGGCTGAAACAGCGAAAGCAATATGTTTCAACTAGTCGTACAAAATGTTAAACGTTACATTTAATCAATACCATTTGCGAACATTAGCATTTACTAATGGCCGACATTTGCCCGTAAGCAAACACATTCCATCTCCCTCCGAATAGATAATGGACTATTCCACTTCGCCTTTTTGCAGAAATAGACCATCCAAAAACATCCCGCTCGATTAAA
>NC_049982.1:5805415-5806560 GCF_000003815.2 Branchiostoma floridae
AAAATTGACTGTTCCATATCAACATAGAAAATTTTGTTTTAATAGTTTTGGTGATAGCAATTCTTAAGATTGGGTGTATGTTTTCTGTTACACTTTGTATATAATGATTCAACAAAATGACCTGTAGTTACCTGAACGCCCGTAGAGTTGGATCTCGGCGATGTATGGCTCCTGGCCGTGTGACGTTTGCGTGATGTCCACTTGCCAATAGCGACTCAGCGCCACAAACCCTGTAAACGCCTTCACTTGCCTACCAGCTAAGCTGGAAAAGGAAGTGACGTCACTCCAACTTCCTGCTGGGTTTACCGCGGTCTTGATGGTGAAAGCGGCAATGTGATGAGTGGCTGCATCGTCTTCCTCGTAGCTCACCACTCGGATTTTGGACAGCCAATAGTAATCTTGCAAATCAAAAGTGACGAAGTAGTTGTTGTCTGTCACACCTGTTGGCCGCCAGTAGGTGAGAAGGTTTCCGTCCAGCGTCTTGGACGCGTCATACACAGTCCCGCCGTCATCGTGGGGGGTCCCGGCTGAGCTGATCACTGAGCCGAAGTCCAACGTTAGCCACCCAGCGTCATTTCCTTTCACAAAGGCAATCCAGAACTAGTTAAGCCATTCATTTTATTTGATATGATCAAGCGACTACATGCGGAAAACATTCTGTTAAATTACCGCTTAATGAGTGAATGCAAAAATAAACAATCATTGGTAGAACGTCGGGCTGTCCAAAGCGTGCCGAGTCAATGTCATTGTCAGTAACCTTCCTGGCTAAGTCTTTGATTCTTCTACTATAAAGGATCGGGACTAGGGCTCAATTCGTCTCCGCGAGAACTTTTAACAGTCATGTCCGTGAAGATTAAATCACATATTAAGGTACCTTTTTGTTTTTGAATGGGATGAACTAGTATCAGAGTTAGGTTTTAGTTAGGACGGGCAAGCTTATCGGAGTTTTTCTATTTTTCATGAAAGACAAGCGGTATTGTTTGGCAAATTTCTTACCTTGAAATTCGTACACTTCTAATTCACACAGCGTGAGATGCTGTGTCTTGTCTATCAGCTGTACAGACACGTAACGGCCAGTGATTGGCTGATCGCAGTCGACGGTGATGGTTCGAATTTCCGGTGGATCGTCCAGCTGATTGGTCGTT
>NC_049982.1:5806860-5811262 GCF_000003815.2 Branchiostoma floridae
TTACATACATATGTTTTTTGTCTGTTGTGACCTGTACTTAGCTCGGTTTGGCAAAAATGTACAATAAAGGTCTTCATTCATATTATAATAAGTTGTCACTTCTTTGGTTACGCAGCTGTGAGAATTGCAAAAGGACCGGAATGTCGAGATGCAAATGCAACATCGAATATAAGTGCCCAAATCGACCACAAGCGGCGTAAAAACATTCTGTTTACTTTGAACGTTGAATCGGACGACCCAAATGTGCAAAACTGTAACCCCCCCCCTGAAAAAAAAAATTTGCTTCCGTACCCACTATGTTCCTGTTCAGCAGACGTACTCTTACGATGACGTAACTTCCACCCAAATCCAACTTCCACCACGGTTCGGCGTTTGCCTCAGTGTGAGAACAATGGGGTACATCCACGACCGGTCCTTTGTATCCATTCACCGCATTCGACGCTACCCAGGTGCTTGGATAAGTACTAATCTGTGTCGCCAGATTTCCAACAGCGATGTTGTTACCTACATAAAGAAGAGAAAGGACATTGAAGATCCTTTTTTTACATGCATGTAGATCTACTACGCCAACATTGCCAAGAAGAAGGAAGGAAGGAAGGAGCCTACCGAAGCGTTAAGATGGTATCTTACTGCACACGGGGCACCGGTGCGGCACTGTGGGGTTCGAAAGATTACTCAACGAATTTCAGAGATATAACAACGAATTTTCTTACGTTTTGTGTGTTTTATTGTCTTCTAAGTCATACTTTTACGCATTACGCAATATCTAGATTATATAAAAAATATTGGACACAACAGTGCCAAAGTAAACGAACCCTTCAGTGCCGCACCGGTCCCCAAGTGCAGTGAGATACCACCTTTAGCATAACCAACCCAATAGAATATTGATGGATGACGAGGGTACATATGCGTTACCCAATCTCGGTTAACTTTGTAAAATGCTGCAGGCATCGAGGAGAGACGTCTCGAGGTACGAGTCAGTCTGTCAGTTTTATTCTCGTATCAAGTCTCAGGGAGTGGGTCTTTCTCAGCACAAAGTCTCGGATACGATCATGGCAAAATTACAATTATCAACTCTGATGATGCTAAAGAAATGTTTACTATTATCTGCCATGTAGTAGAGTTACTCAACCCTAATTTATTTCTAGTTTTATATGTCAAACTATCTTGACTAACTTAGTCTAGCTTATTCTTCTCTTTCAATCTCATAATACCTCTAACGTGCTTAGCTCACCTGTACATAGCTTTGCCGCGTGTTCTATCTGGCTCTTGTTGAGGGCTACATCATAAACCTGTACACAGGAAACACGTCCTTGGAAGTAGTCCGAACCCACGGCACCGATGCGGGCCACGTGGTTTGTACCGAGCTCGTACACGCCGATGTCTGTGCTGACGAGCTCCAGTCCCTCGTACCAAAGCTTCAGCATGCCTGTGTTGTAGTTGTACGTCAAACCAACGAAGTTCCACTGGTTGGGTTTGAGGCACCGCGCTTGTGTGGTCTGACTGGTGGAAGTATTTCTGCTGTAAACCCTTCAAACGTGAGAGAGAAGCATGGATTACATATACTGTCGGTGGATCCCTCCCTTTGCTCTTACCTTCTTTTACCACGTCCTCATTCTCTATCTATCTCTCTTAACCAACTTTTTTTGCCCAACCTCCCTCACCTTTATTCCTTCCAAATGTTCTTTCTTCCCTGTTCTTCTAATTCACTCCTTCACCCTACCAACCTTTTTTCTATACAACACTTCTTGCAACGTCTACAGTAGATATTCCGAGCAAAGGCTGTGGCTGTTGGCCAAGAAATGAAACTGGTCTGAAAGGTAACAGTCGGTTGACTGAATATATATGCTCACAAGAAATATTAATATCTGACGCTGGTTCACTTTTATCCGCATGGTCAATCTAAATTTATATCTGGTGCATTTAAGAACATGGTCCCTTGGCATATCAAATGAAAGGGTGGTACATTTTCAAAATAATGAATTCTCTGTTTTAAAAGAAACAGATATTGTTTACTCCGCGGATAAAGATGAACTGGCGTTACTTTGGGATTGCCCTAGATAGACCTTTATGCCGTCGTTTATGCCATGCTTATTTGTCCGTACCTGGCGAGTAAGAAGTTTGTGGAGTCTTGCCACAGTTGAACCCCGGTGCTTGCGCTGTCCCCATAGTGCAATATGGGCCCTGCCCCTCCTGTTGGGTACACGGAGGCCAGGATGGTGAGGGAGTACCGAGTGTCCAGCGTCCTGTCGTCTGGGACCTCGATGTAGGAGGTACTGCTGCCGGACATGACGTAAGAACCTTCGGGTTCGCCGTACACGCCAGTCCCGAGGGCCACGTTCACACCGGTGACATCATTTCCGTTTCCGCTGATGTCCGCCAGACCGTACTGCTTGTTGAGAGGCCACAGACCAACCGGCTGCGCTGCTGCTAGGAAACGATTAAGATAAAGGTAAGAATGGTAACTTTTGGGACAAAACATATCGCCAATGACAGTAGCCAAATTCAGATTCACAATGTATTCATTAACTATTGTGCAAACTACTTGTAACTGTCATTGTTAGTGATATATAGTCAGAAGATTTAGCATATGAGCGAGAGAACCATACTGAGGCCTATATAGATAATGCTAGGAACAACTTCATGATGTTGCTCACCGGGCTGGTCCACTACTGTTGGAAGATGTCATTGCTCAACGACAAGTACATACCTTATAATACGTTGAGCATGCAAACGTACAAGCACAAAACAACGTCAATACATAGCCTCCATAGTAGGCTCTCTGGCCCAGAGAGCCTGCTATGGAGGCTAGTCAATACTGTCAAACTAGCTATTGACCTTTGCACTTCTTTGCGGCGTCCCTGATCTGATCGCCGTTCAACGGGATGTTATAAACCTGCAGACAGGCGACTCGCCCCTGCAAAGTCCGGTCGTCCCCGTCTCTAGAGCCCACACGGATGTCGTAGTCGGTTTGCGTCTCGAATGTTCCGACGTCGAGGCTTCCTACTTCTGTCCCGTCATGCCACAATTTGACCTTGCCTAGAGGGTAGTTGTAGGTCATGCCGACGAAGTTCCACTCGTTGAGGTTCAGTGTGTCCACTTTGACAAAGTCTTTATAGACATGTCCGCGGGTCCTCATTCTAGCAAGAAAGCAAATGGTATCCTCTTTAGCAGACTGTACGAGTCGGGATTTTCGGGGCTTATAACGTGATTTTTTTTCTAATCGATTTTTTTTGCCCGAATCAGTGTTGATCTGTGAACACAAAAAAATCGAACATGCCCAAATTTTTAACTCACCAACTCCAGTCTTTGTAAATGAGCGTCCAATTCAGAATAACTCATACCAACACAGACGTACTTTCAATTGCTTTTCCATATGCCATGATAGCTCTAATGTAGTTCTATTTGTGATTGCTATCGAGAAAGCTAAGGGAGTGCAAATACCACCAATCCCCCTTTCATAACCGAACTCGTAGAGTCTGCTGAAAAGGCTAGTAAATGGGATTATGTGCAATAAAGGTCTTCATTCATTATCATATAGCCAAGCGACGTCTACCAATCAGACGGCCCAATTTCATGTTGTTTATGACGCCGTTACACATAGAAGGCGAGCCGGGTGTTAAAAAGTTTTCCAGGTGTTTAAAAATTTTTGAAAAACCGGATCCAATCAGAACAGATTGATCAATCAGAAAGAGGGATATACACGCAGACAGGGAGGAAATTCAAAATGACGCCGCACTTCAAACGCATTGGACGTGCCATTCTGCTACGTAGAGGGACCACAGTCGTCTCGAAACTCCTTGTGGCCCCAACAGCAGGGGTGCCTATAGTAAGTATTTGCATGAACCCTATGAGATTCGTTCGAACATTCTATGATATGCACGAATAAAACTACGTGAAACCGTAAGAACATTATGAAAATCACACGAATCACTATGCGAAAACGTACGAACCTTTTGTGGTTTGCATACATGCTGTCTACGTATCACATAATGTTAGAACGAATCTCATAGGGTTCGTGCAAATGCTTAGGCACCCCTGAACAGACAGTTAGGTAATGCCGTTGGGGACCGGGCGTAGGAGGATACAGACGTCTAGGATTCGATCACAAACAGTGGTGTTTGGCTGGCGCAGAGTGTGGTGGTGACGTTTTATCGCTTGAGAAATAGAGATAAGGGCAGTGTAGCAGTCTGGCCGGAAAAGCAACTAAAAAAAGCAGGACGAACAAAAACAGCGACATCGAAGTGAGCAAACGCGTCATCGGTAGTCGTCACGACTGGTTATATTAAAGTGTCTATATGATAATACGGTTAATGACCCGCTTTCCTTCGGTGTATGCGGTGCCATTATTCATGGTCGATTACTATAACCTCCGAGACCTAGCGTAGCACGATCATTTATG
>NC_049982.1:5811362-5828470 GCF_000003815.2 Branchiostoma floridae
ATCTTGTATGTTCACGTCAGTTATGTGATATAAGTTCTGCTAATCGGTATCGAATATTTCATATCATTGTCACTTAAAGCAACGCACCCTATCCGTACAAGCCGTAGGTTGGACATCCGCTGCACCAGTCTCTTACCTTGCAAACAGGTGGCTTGTGTCAGATTGCCACAAGTGTACGCCGTAGTCGTCAGTTCTGTAGTTGAATATTGGCCCCTCTGTCCCTGTAGGGTAGAAGTAGGCCAGTATCGTCATGGAATACCGGGTGTCCAGCATCCCGTTGTTGGGGATCTCGATGTAGGAGGTGCTGCTGCCGGATAAGCTGTACGCCCCTTCGCTCTCACCGTGCACACCGTTCGCAAGGGACACGCCCACACCGGTGGCGTCATTTCCGTATCCGCTGACGTCACGTAGCTGGGTGTGCTTGTTCAATGGCCAGAAGCCAACAGGAGCAACTAGGGGCAATGAATATGGACAAGGTTAGGACGGTTAAAACATTCACCAACACAACAATAAAAAGCGATGAATTGATACCAAAAAAAAACTGATAAAGCTAAACCAATATTCACTTAAACCACAAAGCTGTTGACGTTTACTGAATTCATCGATACAAAAGTTGGTTCTGAAGTCAGTGCGGTTTTAATGGTTTACCTTGTGCACTACTCGTACCAGCAACGCTCGAATGAAACACTTAATTGATGTGGTATATGTCGCTGCATTTGCGTCACGCTAGCATCACGATAAAGAACAAATTTCGTACTTTTTTGTGTATTTTGTCGTCTTTTAGTTGTAATATTACGTATTACGCAATATCTAAATGATGAAAATCGGAGAAAATAACAACACAGTGACGCAGTGAACGAACCCCGCAATGACGCACACTTGCCACAAGTGCAGTGAGATACCACCTTAAGCGTTTTTCCTCAGTCAGTAAACTAGAGAGTTTTACATTGAAGATTTTAGAAATAGATGTCTTCTTCAGCCTTGCTGAAATTTTTGTGTTATCTTGCAGGAACGTCGCTAATCAACACGTTTGACCAGATACAAAGTTAACCGTGCTACCTCCGTGTACATCTGTAACTCAGTAAATCCTTCAATATCAAAGAACAAAAAAAAAATCATCAAATGAGCCGTACGCGTTTACTAGGCAAAGATCACCTAAAGCCGGGCCCTGATACTTCCACGAATATGTCATATTTTCAATGGTGAACGGTGATCTTAAGACCCCCTTTACACTAGACGGCGATCGTGCTGCGCTCTCGCTACGACCTAAATAGGATGTGTATCCTCCGCTATCACACTGGGCATATCATGCAAAACTTAAAAGTTTTTCTGAGAAGACAGCAAAACACACAAACTGTACAAAGATTCGTTTCTTTTCTATGCAATTCGATCTGTAAATTTTAGGTCGCAGAGAGCGCGCGACGAGAGCGCTGTCCTAGTGGAAAGGGGGTATAAATGATTTAAGCGACGTCCGTACCTTCCCCTATGTCCGCCCTCGTACTGATGTGCCCATTCCACGTGACGGGACGGAACCTGACATAACGAGCGTGGAAGGGTCCATTGTAGTCGACCAACACGTGCGTCACCAGACTGCTACTGTCACTGTTACCTGTGAACACCTGGAGGAGTGCACGACAGATTGGATTCATTTCAATAATATTACAATGCAGGTATTTTAATCGTCAACTCTCATAAACCCGAGGACGTTACACTTGTGCGTATATCGGGTGCATTACATGAGTGTTGAATTGGCATTTGTTTGTGGTCGAAGAATTTTTTTTCGATTCGATTTTCAGTTTGTCCTGACCGCGAACTTAAACTGAGCCGGCCAAACAAATGCCAATACGGGACTCATTAGACTCTAAGGACTTGATGTACACGCAAGCGTGACAACCCCTAAGTGAGTGCCGAATACGCTGGTAAAAGTGCGCGAAAACCGGCCAGTGCTGGGTGTGAGCGGTGCATGCATATGATACTATTTGCAGTGAAAGCATGACGACATGGTATGCGATGCTATGAAAAGGAGAGCAAGTTGCGCGCGTGTCTCACTGGACTAAGCCAAATTTCGAAAGGTATTCACTAAATTGGGCAAACCGGCGCCAATCTGAACCAGTTTGTCGCCTGACATTTTTTCTTGTGGAAAAAAAAATCACATTGATAATATAATCACATGAAAGAACATAACATTGTGAGAGCAAATGACATTAGCAAATGACGCCAATGGGCGCTGAACCTTTTACCATATATGCACATACAAACACGCGGCATCTCAGCGTGACCGTAAGCGAAAATTCGCTCAAATTTGCAAAGTTGGCACAATTTCTCAGCTCAATCCGGCGCATCCCAGCGAGACACTTTATTGATGGTCTAGAAGAGATCTTCAGTGTTGCGTCATCTGAAAGAAGTTTGTCATTAGAAAAGAAACCAAAGAGACACTTGTACATCGAAAATTCACGCTAAGCATTTCCTTTTCACCTTTCTCTGTGACCACATGAGTCATAAGAAATAAAGTTACAGAATAAGAATGTTGTTTTGCTTGTACATGCTGAAGTACAAGACTTTAACCAGATTCTCCAACGTATGTGTATCTGGCGACCATCCTTTAAACCCGTGTTACACACGCAAATGTCCCGGACTTTAAGTAAGTGTCTGCTATTATTAAACTGTGTACTTACGATCGTGTCTCCATTCGCGTCTTTATACCACATTTCATCGCCGCTGGAGTTCCCGTACGAAATACTATATGACGTCAGCCATTGGCTATATGTAGTGTCTCGTCTCCCCTGGGTCCTGATGACACCTATGGTTGACCTTTGCCCCATGTCAAACTGGAGCCACTGATCGGCATTATTTGTCCTGGCTATCCATGCCCCAGAAGAGCTCTTGAAGTTCAGTCGCGCGTTCGTGGCTTGATGATTTGCTGACCACTCGGAAGACGCTGTGATGGCAGCTGTTTTAACAGAAACATTTGGAAAAAGTGTTAACCCTTTGTCCTTCTGGTACTTTTGTCCTCAAATCTCCCCCCTCAAAGCTGACTAAGCAGTTAGCTTTAGTAAAACGTGACTTTATCTGTGCTTTTGCTGCACTGATTTACTTCACCAATTGATGTGGTTAGCTTCGGTATGCAGCATTTAAGTGAGAAATGACCCAAATCCATTAGATACTGGACCCACATACAGACACACACAGGCATTATATATGTGCATTCCGTATATACACGGTCTCAGCAGGACATAACATGTAGAATCCAGTGGTGTCCCACATTTACAATCATTCCTCCTCCTGCTGCTACTACCACTACTGTCATCTTACATCAGCGTAACCACTGCTTCGAAGGAAAAAAATTAATAGAATTATAATGGACAAGAAAAGTATTTTTAAAGACCATCACATCCTCGGCATGGTTACGGTGGAAGAAGAGAGGGAAGAGCAGAGGAGACGGGAAAAATTGCGGGGACTCTGTGATGGAGCCTGCTCCCTCAGATCTGATGGCGTGAGTGAGTGGGGATCCCACGTGTAGGTTGGAGCCTGGCCCTTGGAGCGACTTTTTGGATCTAATTAAGAACTTTGATCGGAGATAGGGGGCGTGAGGGGGTGGCAAAGATCCACAATTAAAATCAATAATCCTTATTGGAATATATAATAGATGCTTTTGAATAAAGAACCGTACGAGCAGCTAGGCGAATCGCTCGTTGCATGTACAATGCCATATAGTAGAATCATCTGAATGGAAGCTTTACCTATTTTCCCGGGTCTGTACACAGAAATACGGAAACCACCGCCGCACATTTCTGCCGAGTTTCCGGCACAAGGCATGTTGCATTCAGAGTCCGGACGTGCCGTTCCTAATATGTTGGCGAAGTCGACGTCAGACCCACAGTAGCATTGGTGTGCATTTTCCATACCTACACAAGGACAATAGTCAATATCAAGACAAAACTTATGATAATGAAAAAAGTAAAACAAGGGCAAGTACATATACAACAAGAAATAGATCTCCTGGCTCCGCGAAATACTTTGAGCTTTTGCAAATATTTTTGTTTTATTCATTATTGTTATTTAAACGCAAACACTGTGTATATGCATTTTCGTGCCAGCCTGTGGAATACACTTTTTACCGGAGTAAGCCAACTTTAACGTTATGTCCTGCCAGTCTCCTATTACACCATCTTGTGCCTCACAACCCATGAATCTACAATGCTTAGATAACGACGGACACACACCAACACACGCAAAGACTGAAAACAGTATCTCCGACTATTGAGAGGTAATGAAGAAGTTAAGGTAACAACATTTCATATATGAACTTATTTGACAAATTCAAAACGTTAAGCCAGACCATAGCTCGTAGAGCATGTAATTGGGAATGCATTCAGTTCCTAGCAATCATGATAACCTATGACGAGAAAAAGCTACATGTATATAACGTTATATATTCATGTCATACCTAGGCCACAATAAAGTTCGATATAGGTGTTTTGGATCGGGTGATTAAAAGCCGTATCACACAACCTTCGAAGTTTTATCACACAGGTTTCAATCGAATTATTCGAACGTACTCTGCGCACGCCGAGTGCGGTGCGATCCAAAATTCGAATACTCGGAACATTGCTGTTATAACAATTTTGGTTCGAGGGCACCAAATTGTCTCAACTTCTGGCGAGTTTCGCATCGAACCATGTGTTTTTGTTCATGTGGGTATGGCATAGATAGAATACAACACGGTGTATTCCGCATCACCCTCGGTCCCAGCTCTCCCTTCGGTCTTCGGGTGATCCTACCCACAGTTGGGCTGGTACCTTGGGTGATATGGAATACACCGTGTTGTAGTCTACTACATGTGTCTAACCGTAGTAGATGTATCCGTTATTCTTGCAGTGAAGTCCGCAGGACTTGATGTCATTTTTCGAGGTGTATTCATACGGTAGCACGCGGCTGCTGGTGCTGTCCTCGTAACACCCCATGTACTCCGCTGAGTAGGAAGGGGAAACAAATAACATACAAATTACCAAATGTACGCCTACGTACGTGGCGTCAAACCTAGCCAGATGACGTTGACCAATCCGAAGTCCTTATTTCATATTGAGTATGGCGCCGTAACTTCATAGAAGCACAAGTGTTGAAAAATTAATATCATGCAGTAAGGTAATAGAATAATGGACCCTTTCTACGGTCTCGTGATGTAGACGTAGAGGGTTCTTTTTGTTAACATTTGTTATGAAATGGTTTTGCTTCCTCATTCGTTATTACAACAATGGTCGAGTCTTATGTCGGGACATGTCATTAACTCGATAAATCAACACGGTCCACTCGGCGTTGATTATGTCACATTGCTGGGCGAAAACGGGTCTCGAATCTATGCTGAACAATGTACCATCTTACATCTGAAAGACTAACAAGGAAAATTGTGACAAATATTTATATTTATATTTGATTAGTTGTTTTGATCGGTAATAGCTTGTCAACCACAACATTTGCCAGCATTTGCGAGCAAACTTTTGTATCTTATTCCTAGCAATTACAACCTAATACAATTTCAGGGGTCGAACAGTGATAATCAGAATCATAGGAAAGTATGAAATAATTGACTTTCTGTTTACAACAGGAGGAGGACAAATAGAGAAAAACAATACCTGCTTGATTGGGCTCCATGTACAGGAGCAACAGGAGTAGCGCCAACCGAACAGTGCTGTAATCAGGCATGGCGCGTCTGTTGGTCCTCCTGTGATTGGCATGTATACATGGGAATGATAGTCCATTTGTGCAAATTTATCGTCATAAATAGTAATGATGTGTTATAGTTTTTTAAAACAAATTATTACTTTATGGTAACGTTATTACTTAATGGTAATGTTGATAATTGCTAATTTTAGCCTTGACGTGTATCGATCCTTGACAAGCATGTTATGTTACGGTAGTTTAAGACTAAAACAAACTTAATTCAGTCGATTTTACTGCTTATGTATGTATCAATAAACCATTGTATAAACAAGGCGGGATCAGGGCGTTATTAGAATATTGCTACTGTATAATGCAACTACCGCTAAATCCAGAGTCAATGTCAACTTGCCAATACAATATGATAATTATGTTTTTTTGATTCAGGTCTCTAGAAAAAAAAAACTGTCTGTAGAACCAGGACATGAGGTTGATTCTCCCTTTCAGAATTCTGAGGCACATCCAGACAGCGTTATGCAAAATACTTGTGCATTTAAGTTCGCAGGGGTTTATTTTCGCGGTAGCGGGAAAAAAGACCTTTCGTGGTGGTTTTATGTTCGCGGTGAAGTGGTCACCGCGAAAACCGCGAAAATTAATCCACCGCGAATATTTCTGCACTTACAGTACTGCATTCCGTCACCTACAGCCTGTGAGATTGGCGGTTATGGTAACGAAGGAAGATAATGTTCAAATATCTGACGTCATCATCTGACCACTGTAAACCTGAAAACCTCTGTAAGTTCGTCTACACATGTTTTAAGAAGAGAAATGATGCATGTAAACTATAGTATATGTATAACTTTTCGTTTGCTATCTTTTGTATCAAACTGAATGATTTTGGCACAAATGGAGCATGAAAATGCAATAAACGTTATTGTCATTGTCATTGGTGATCACGGGCTTTGGTGTCATGGAAGTGGACATGTTTGTCAGAAACTCTGCGCTCAGTATGATATTGATAGATTTAGAAGGTGCCCCTTCGTTGCTTGTCAGCTATATTATCAGCGTTACACGCCCTTACATGCAGGCTTTACAGCTGGCGCGACTGATTTTCTGACTGAGTTGTTGGTAAAAGAGTGAATCACGAGATGGCTGGCAATTCTAATGTGGCAAAATATATCCGGCTGATACAAAAGACTAAGCCACACGGCCAGTGTCCCTCCAAGTAGCTACGTAAAATAATCCAAGCATATATTAATTTGAATTTTCCAACAAGTCACTTTATGGGGGAGGGAGAGGGGTCCCCATTATCTCAAGTTTGCTGTCTGTCAACTGAGCATCTAGCTCTTACAATGGGGTGAGTGGAACAAACTGCATTGTACCTGCTACAACAACATTCAGGGGATTAGACAGATTGGACCGTAAAGGTGGGCTCCCACTGCACTCGCGTCACGCTTGCGTAGCTTCGGGGTTCGACAACGCAGACGTAACCCCGCGGCACCTAGAGGTGACGCGAGCGAACCTAGAGGTGACACAAGCAAACCTAGAGGTGACACAAGCAAGCGCGACGTTTTTTTGGAAGTTAAAAAATAACGCAAGTGGCAAGATGCCCCAACAGTGACCCAAGAGTGACACAACAGTGACCCAAGAGTAACACAACAGTGAAACAACAGTGACGCCAACATGCCTTCAACAGTATCAAGGTTATATTTTGTCTATTTCCTATTAAAACGTAGGAAATATAAAGATTTTTCATTTGTGAAATATGCAAATTAACACACACCATTACACATACTTGTTGCAAAACACATAAGCGATGGAGTCAAATCTGGTATATGGTTCGTGTCCATTCATTTGGGTTACTTCTTTTATAAAAGTCTTTCAAGGTTATCATATAACATATAATGCATAAGTAACATTCATAAGCATAAGCATCATCACAAGGGAAATTATTTCATTATAAATCTCATTTTTAGGCGTTTTCATCATTTTACAGTGATTTTTCATACATTGACAACGCTGCGACTTCCGATAACCTGTCAATTTAGTCTAGAAACGCAACAGTGACGCATGTCAGTGGGAGCGCAACAGAAAATCGGCGAAAATAACACAACAGTGACACAATGAACGAACCCCGAAGCGACGCAAGCGTGGCGCGAGTGCAGTGGGAGCCCACCTTAAGTCTTGCCTTACTATCCAGAAGATTTGCTTCGGCGCAGGCCGTCTGGCTGCAGCTGCCAATCACGGAGAGAATCTGAGTTTTGCTCTTTTTTCTTTTATGATGTTAAACGAGAACATTGCGCCCTATCCTGCCTAGAAATGTTGGGACTACTGGTATATAAATTAATATACCGTTTTACCGTCTTAAAAAAATTCGCACTTCACGTGACAATGGCCTGATCCTATTAACATGATGTATCTTGGACCCTGCAACTTGGGTAATGTGATAATACTACAAATGTATTCTATAATTCAAAAACTATTATATTACACGATGATTCTGGTTTGAAGCAAGTTTGATTTGGCTGTTATGATTTACAAGTATATCATACGTAGCTGATTAGATGTAACATTGATGTATAAAGTTAAACATTGATTTATGTCATGTATATAATTATCTATAGTATTTGACCTGTGATTTATTAAGCCAACTAGGGCACCTTGCACCTGGTCAGGGCACTATAAAAACAAGGACATGCTGTACTATGCTCATTCGAGCCCATAACACTGAGGAAGCCACTCGGTGAAACATGTTATTTGTGTGTCGGTTAGAATAAAGTTCCTAAACGGGGAATATGCGGCTCCAGCGTCTTTTCTGAAGATGTGACGTAAGTGTGAACGGTTGGCTTGAGGTTGTCCTTCCCCACATACTCTACTGATGATTCAATTCAGTTTTGACATTGGGAAGTTTGGGTTTGAAACGGGTTTGATTTGGTTGTTAAAATCTATATTATACGTAGCTGATTTGATGTAACATTGATTTATATCATGTATGTATATAATTATTTACAGTTATGTTCAACGTTATGCTTTATGGTACCCCAAATCTGCATTGATGACTTGGATGTCTTTTGTATTAGATTGTTGTAATTTCAATAAAATAAAACAAGAGTTCGGAAACCTCATATCTCCATGAAATATTCTGATAATGGAATTGACTACTGCATGTACATGATTTAAGCTTGGTTATGTAGGTCCTTAGATAATTTACACATGATTTTTTTTTTACTACTACTAATTTTGCCAATTTTTATTCCTTATGCAAGTCCGTATGCAAGTACTAATAAAGTACAACACGCATAACGACCTTACTTTGATTATACTCGGAGGTAAGTTCTATGAACTAAACTGAACTGAACTGAACTAAAAAGGTCATTTCGCCACAATATCAGTTTGCTACATTCATTTTACCATCCGTCAAGTCATTTTGCAACAAGGCACGAGTCATTTCGCCACATCCAAGCACAGGTCATTTTGCCAAATTTGAATGTTACTTCTCAAAATAGCATCAGAAGTCGTATTCCCACCATCACCTACCTATATGCAGATGTCCACAAATGAAAAAAAAACGACATTTAAATAATTTTGTTTTACTAGCTGACCAATCATTGCTGCCGTGTGCTACGCTGAACATTACATTGTACATTTCCCCGTTTTGCACGACATGCATGGGAGGGACATAGGCTAAGTGTGTGGAAGCGGCGCTTATGACCACTTTCAAGCCATAACAAGGGCCTACATTTGTATCTGCGCCGGAGGGACCTACTCTCATGCTACACCAGTCGACTGCAACACAATAAGTCATCCAAGGTGCGACCAAAGGTAGTGGTGACCTCACTATAGCACTTTTCAGGGACATGGACACTTTGTGACATCTCCCAAATCTCTGTATGTCCCTCCTATCAGGGTAGTGATTATGATTTTAGTGATAAGATCTCGGGTCGTGGTGCCATGGATTGATCAAAGGTTGCCCGGGGCGTTTTATAATTATACCCCTTTCTCTGGGCCCCTTTTCTGACAGTTTTGTAATGAGGGCAAAATGGCCGAAAAATTCCAAAAGGAGGACATAGTTAAAAAGAGCGGGTAGATAGCCTTGCCAGGTTATTACAACGGCTTGCATCACTTCTAAAACAGGAGCAAAAATTAAACTTGTGTCAATACAATATTCACGCCAGCTGAAAATCCCCCAATATAGGACGTTTACAAGGTCATATGGATCCATGGATGACCAACTGTGAGTACTCGGGACATGCCTACTGTTGACACAGTGTCTAGACACTGGAACGAACTTTCGTAAGATCACATTGTCCTAAAGTTACCCTGCTCGGTGATAACAGGTGACCAGGTACGTTACAGCTACTCTACGAGTACGTTACAGCCACATTTTCATCCTACTAAGACAAAAGACTATGTTTTTCTTACACAATATAACCTTGCAAAACATACCAGGCATTGTTTCTTTGTTGTACTGTAATCCGAGGGCTTTTACTGTTTACCCCACACACAACAATTATATCAACCATCGCACTGAGGTCTATTATCTATCGCGACGAGATAAAACCTGACTCAATTCAACAGAGACACGGCTATTGTTTTTTCTTAAGTTTATGATGCCAGTCTTTACATTCGTCTCTTGATGCTAAACCAGAACTACCCTCGTTCTTATCACAAGCTTTCTGTTGGTCCTAATTTGCAACATTAGCGGGGAAACAACACTGTATCGTTGTTAGTTTGTTCCCATGTGGTTTGTACAATTTATGTTAGTTTGTTCCCATGTGGTTTGTACAATTTGACCAGTGCCTCAACCTTTCAGTAAACGCTTCCAGGCGTTAATGTTACAACTGGTTAGACGATACAGTTGTTTTGAGCGGGAGTGTGCACATGATATACTACAGGGGATCATTGTTCACCCTTTGTTCACTACATGTGAATACATCATATAATGGTGCTAACACTGTTTTTCGCACTAGACACACAAGTGTCACTTCTTCACGTACAGATTTACTGGTTTCAACATTCTCGGAGACGAGTCTGTTTGCTGTTACGTCCGCTTGGTGAATCCTATTCTCAAAATTACTGAGTGTCTGACGGCAATTCGCCGTCCGCGTAAACAAACCGAAGTTGTCATGACGACGTCGCAGCTTCGATCGCCGCAAGGCTAGCAGGGAGAAGACACGGTGACAGGTGATCAATCGTAAAGCAGAACATGTCAAGACCCTACTGAAGAGGTGAAGGATAGGTATTTGTGTAGTTTGCGGCTCCGAGCGTGGTATCTAGAGGCCGATAGTCCGGCTGCGCATCGGTCGACGTATCCGATGTCACCGGTCACCTCTCGCTCGTTATTTTACGTTGCAACGTCGCTGTTTGAAAACCGACATCGCTTTCTGAAACCCACCTTTCTGATATTGGAGTGTACAGGTTACCAACCTCAGGCTGTACAAGGCTATCAATACACATGTATGTACTATAATCAATAGACGGAAAACGTCTTGTGGGGTATTTAGCATACCACCTAAAGTTTACAAGCGAGGGAGTGGTATGGCCACACTCTGTCATACTGGCCCTAAATGGTGTCACCTCTCAGGGAATGATCTAAAGTGTTATCTCTATTTTTCTTGTAGAATATATCTTTTTGGAGTGAGCGGTGATCTAGATGTTTCCCCATAGATTGTTTGTTTGTTTATCTAGATGCCACTTATATTCCAAATGCATTTACGTTCATTGGAATTTAAGTTCGTGGTAAGCAGAAAATGGAGTGTACTGATGTGGTGGTTTGAGTTCGCTATATCGCTATGTAGTCACATACAAATACTGTATATAGTTCATTATGCACTGATAACGTTAGTATAGTTCATTTTGTACTGATGAAGGTGACAGATAGTCACCGAAACGTCTTAAAAGAAGGTTGTGAAACGAAGAAGACTTTGTTCGATCGATCTACCAACCTGATGAAACCATTTACGGGCATCATCATACTGTACAATGTTTATATTACGCCCTAAGTCATGGGGCGCTCAGACAATGGGGTAGGCGGGGAGAATAGAACACAGAACAAAATGTTTGCGGTGGTTTGTAGTCGAGTTACCGGGAAAATAGAAAAAAGCATCACGAGCATCTCTGAATTTACGGTAATGACGTTTGTGAGTCTACTGTCCCTATGAAATCCCTTAAGGCCATATGGTTTCGTCATGGAGTGCCGTATGTATAATATTTTACGTAATAAGTTATTCACATTCCTATGTCTAAATACTACAGATTTTAAGATACAGGATACCAGAAGTAGATTTGTCTATACCTTTAGATCCGACAGCCCTCATAATGCTAAGATTGGTAAATACATAAAATATTGCTTTGTCATTATAAAAGATAGTGACTCTCATGTTTAGCCCCCTGCCTTTATTGCATGGATGTTTTCTTATTATCCTATATTGTTTAGTTAGTAGAGTTTTAAGATTCCATTTTGTATCCACTTGCTTGTAGTTAATATTTGACAATACAAAAGTCACTGTACTTTCTGTCGCGTCAATAAAGCTTGCATTGCATATATGATCTCCCTTGTCGATGAATCACACACAATGTGTCATAACTACTTCAAACCTTGTTTTCTGTAAACAACTTAAGACCCTTAAAAGCATTAGATAAACCCATCCTTTTAACGCATAACTTTCCATTAGATTAAACCACTAGACGCGGGCTCTAATTGCTTTCTTCGTGACATCACAAGTGGGGAGAATTGTTTTCAAATATTTTCTACTTAATTTGACATTTTTGTACAGGAAAAGAATGCCCATTAGTAATCACGAATGGTATACTGTAAATGCATGAATATTCGCGATGGTTTATGTTCGCGGTTGCCACTTCACCGCGAACTTAAAACCACCGCGAACGTTTTTCCATTATAGTTTTTTTTTACTACAGTCTGTGGCGCTACTGCAAACTTGAAACCACCACGAACACTCCATTTTTCCACCACTGCGAAAGTAGACCCCCGCGAACTTAAAAGCATTTACAGTATCAGATTACACATGGGAACATGGTGCCACCTGTTGTCCTCTTAAACGTTTTATGAGCTATTCTAAAAGTTACACTAATAACAAGGACACACCGGCATGAATATGCCTTTGACTTCATTATGCATTCAACCTGGACAAAACGGGCAGCAACACAGGATATAATTGACATATGGGAAGGCTACAATGTAAAGCAGACAACGCAAAATCACATATCGGGTGTGATCATCAGGAAGGCAATATCCAAACATAATTACTGAAGCGAAGGTAGGAATTTGTTGAGAAGATTGGGAGGGAAAGCGTGTGCACTACAGGGTAGGGGGTACACTGTGAGCCCGAGACACGTTCACAAAAAAAGGCATCCACCAAAACGTACGTGACAATCCAAAATCGCATTCGTGTTCTTGTTCAGAAATTCAATTTGAGTTGTTAAAGGACCAGTGCTGCCAGTAGCCTACAGATGTTTACTTAAGCCTCCTTTACAAATCAATAATTTAGCGCGGCCGAGTTGTCAGCGAGCTCTAAATTACGAGGAGGCATGAACCTGATGCCGACGAACAAATGGCAGAGTTTCTTCGTCGGCATCAGGGTCATACCCCCTCGTAATTTAGAACTCGCTGACAACTCGGCTTTAATGATTCACACCTCCGTGGTAGCAAGGCTATAAAAGAGTTGATCTCATGCTTGTGCTATTCAGCCTTCATTTGCATTTGGAGCTATTTCCACCTAACTGTGAAGGGAACTATATGCCGAAAGATGACGTTTAATCCCCCTGGATACAACTCCACATTCAAACTAACCTGCTCTACTGGTGGGATTTAACAACTACGAAAGGCACGGCTTTGGCAACTTCGCTGCTTGGCTGCTCAGACCGCCGCGTTTGTTGACTTAATTTTGCGAGCGTTTCTTTGTAAACTTCGCAGAGTATTTATATTAAGACATGTCTCATGGGACCACGTACGCAACAGTTTTGTATCAGTCACACAATTGTGTATATTGAATTCCGCATGACTTCCGCATAAACATTATTTTCTGTTTCGTAAACTTTCAGTGTGACAAGGTACACATTATATTTGGTTAGATAACAAGGCTACAAAACGATGGGTCAAATCAAGCATCTGAATATAACCTCCTTGGTCAAATTAAAGATTAATATACCCAGTAAACTTTACCTACACCAATAGATGTCAACACGGATTTGAATATACCCACTCTTGTGATAGATTTCTTAGAAGAGCGAAAAAAAATTAACATGTCGGACGACAAAACATGGAGACTCAAAATTCCTTAGCGATGCCCACAGGGTCAGTAGGACAAAGCAAACAATTGGCTACACATGCACGTACTTTACACAGTCACATGAAGTTAAATCAAACTACTTACTTTTCACATTCCAAGGAGGTGATGTCAGAGAAGAAAAGTGGCGGTAAGTTCAATGGCTCTTCCACACGTCGCGGAACAGTTTAAATCCAGGAGGTCACGAAAACAGCAGGTCGCCTGGTGCTGCCGTACGGAGCCAGTATCTCCCGAAACACGATCTGAACTGAAGTGGGTTGAAACCGGTCTGTCCAGGATGACATGTCTTCTCGGTGATGCCACCGGTGTCATAATGTGGGCACGTATTGTCTCACCTTGTTGCAGTAATTACCGCGTATTTAACACCTCATGCGTTATGCATATTGAACATAGTATGCGCGTGGTACCGGCCGGTATCTGACGGATGTCATGTAAGACATGTTGCATCAAGGACGTTAAGGACGTTACTTAACCTTAACGTCCTTGATCAGACTCCATGCGTTGCATATGATTTTTCTTTGGTCACAGTTACACGTGAGGTATACTCTTTTGTTATCATTACGTTTTGTAAACTGATTCAGCTTAACAGATAGCAAAAATAACTAATAGTGAATCGTAATGTTCCTCAAATGGGTATTTAGAAATTGAAGTTATTTTCAATTGCATAATACTTTGAGTTGACTCAGTAGACAATAAATAGAGTTGAGTAACCGGGGGAGTCAGAACGCTTGCATATTTAGTATCTAGATAGAATTTGCCGATACATGAATATTAAACACAGCTTACAAAACAAAATAGGCTGTTTCTCAGGTGTTGCACCTCTAATTTGAGGAGCGCGGAGAAAGACCCGACAGTCCGGATATAACAGGTGCTCCCTTTGTCTTCAGTAATTGAAAATGTCCTGGGGCACTTCTGGAAAGCGCAACTTAACAGATCAACCAGGACTGTAAGTATGTCATGGAAAGAAATCAATATGTTTATCACTTTTTATCCCTTATTATAGTAGATACTTTTAGAGCAAGGCACAAGAAGAAAACTGTTTTTTTTTATTGTTATTGGGTGGGCCGACTACTCACTCTTTGCAGCCAGGGGCTGAATTGCGAGGAGCTTACAATAGGCGGGGCTAAATCAATATGTTTATCACTGACTGAGCACGGCCATTTTGCCATGGCTTATAGAACCATAGATAATAATCTATGTAACGTATAATTAAGTTCAGGACGTTAAATAGAAATAATTACTTGCAGTTCAAAGTTCGTTGACCGAAAGTAGCTTCTTTGATGTCCAATAAGGTGGGGAATTGCGAGTGCAGTCTAGGCTTACGTATCCTTGACTTCTGTACTATTTTTAAATGTCAATGATAGCATGATGTTCTTTTAACTGTATGCTGTTACTCGATATGACAATCAGGGTGTGCGATGACAGAAATCTGTGCTATATCCTAGCGCTTTAGCATCACTACTGTGATGAGCTCAGACGTTCTAGACTTTTAGAATTGCGTTAAAGTTGTGTTATATAGAACATGCCTATATACTCCTCTAATTACATTTCTCGTTTTTTAAAGTCATTGACGGCTGGCTTTACCAGATTATCGGCACACGTCATGTGATATCGTTCTCTTGATGTCAAACGATGATACATGAAATATCCTACTTGTCGCTAGGTGGCGTTTGTAACTACTTCTACTTGAAGATGACGTCACAGGTACGGTGTTACGCGTTTGACAGGGCACATGAGAACGTCGTCTCCTCGTCTACATATAACATCACTTTTTTTTGGTTTCTCCTGTCGATTGGACAGATGAGGAGGCAGACAGGCTATTTGCCTGTTTGCCTGACCTGCACATTACTTTTTATGGTGAAGAGGGGTGTGCAATTCCTTCTCCACCCTCTCGTCTACTGGAGTACTAAGCTCACTTAAAATGTATACAATAGCAAGCGCTCTTGAATTTATCAAGTATAAGAAAATAGTACAGCGTGAATTGGATTATATGTAATTTTTATTATTCCTCGTTCTTCTCGAGTTCACCAAGTGTTCTGATAACTGACCTCCCAATGACACCTTGTAGAAATATCTGGCTGCCATACCATATATAACAGGTACACTTTTCTTTATTGGATTATTGAAAAGTACCTAATTTTTGACAGCAGCAAGCTTATTTTCGAGTTCATGGACATTCATTTGAAAACGCGTGTAGTATATAGGCACCGAATGACATGGTGGATTATTAAGATAATACATTATATATACATTATATATATATATCAAAAGCAAAATATTTTTGTGTGAAAAATTAACTTAACCCTATGCAGCCCCTCTCCTTAGTAATTTCAAAACGACTTCGTGTACTGTACGATCACCAAATCCTCAATACTCTCGTTAAGTTTTATAAGTCCCGTATTATGACGTTATTAATTGATTTTATTAGCTAAAACGGGGAATTCCCATAATGTCTAAAGGTATCACACATAAAAGGGCTTCTTATCAAAATTTGTCTTTTAAGACTTATGTTGTCAAAGGCCACCAAAACGACGTCAAAATGACGTAAAATGACGTCATATGTACTTAAGCTATCACTTGCTATTCACCATCTTGGATAATCAAACTTACATGTCTTAAGATACTTTTCAACATAAAACCCTTAAATCACATGAAAACGGATTGAAAACGTTTACCCATGGATGTCTTTTTTTTAATAGAAAATACCAAGTAGTAATGAAATCCTAGAAGAAATAAGCTGGTAATACTTTTCATTATAACGTAGTCTGCCATGTTGGATGTTTTCGATTACTTTATCACTTTCACATAAATTATGAATATCTTATTATGAATGTCACATTAAGATATGTTTGATATTACAGATATATGAAAATAAATGTAGTTTAGCCAGAACATCTTTAACTCCCATTGTTTAAACCAAAATTACTAAATTTTGTAAAATATGTCTTTCAGAAACCCGTTTCCATGGCAACATAAAAATTATAAGCTTACTCTATCTTACGATAAAAATAGTTACTCAAGCAACTGGATATGGTTTTGAAACGGGTCATACGTTTGGGAAAGAATCCACTTTCCTTCGTCAGTGACACTGAAGTGCTCGGCAAGAAACAGGTCTTTTATACTCTAACTATGAATGAAGACAAT
>NC_049982.1:5831215-5855503 GCF_000003815.2 Branchiostoma floridae
CAAAGAAGACATGTCTTTATTGGTCCTCTACGATAGGTTATGTACGTCGGTACCTGTAATCCCCCAATGTCTTCATTGTTCTGGATTCTGTTGAAGTCGAGAATCAGGTAGGCGGTGTAGAGATGAACCCCGATTTCCGCCAGAGCCAACAGGGACAGCACGAGCTCCACCACTCTCCAGAACATTTTGAAGTATTCCGTCCCCAGCGTCAGAATGCGGCGCACTGGAAAAGTTTTTAAAAAGAAGAGTGGAGGCAGGTCAACCCCATGAAAAATATGTAAAATTTGCTGTATCCGGTAAATTGCATTATTGTATAGCCAATAATGTATTATCATAGCTGACCAATGAAAAGTCCCCATTTACTGTCGTTATGACGCCATAACGTTCTATAAGCGTCACTAGTGGTGAATGATAAGATTCAGCTTCGCTCACTCGGTGATTTATTCGGTGGATATAACAAATGGCCAGGCTATGACATCGCATACCCCTCGGTCGGATCATTACCCCTTTAGTTAGGATTACATCATTTTTATAACTGTTAATGGCCACTTGAACAATCCTGTTTCTATCATACTCTATGATTTATTTAAAGGCGACATAATTATTTAAAGACGAAATAATTGGAGGAGAAACGTCTAGGTTCAACAGTTCGAAATGTTCTTATATCTCACCTTCACGAAATGTGAGATACAGAGTGATGAGAATAAAGACTCCATGGCATCCCAGCTGAACGAAACCCCAGGCTGTCGTGTAGGGGTACAGCCGGACCACCATGATCTGGAAAGAAGAATTGTGCAACTCTTCCTGTATCTGCATCTAAATCTATATAGCCGGTATCATATCCCTTCGGCATAACGCACCAGCTTCAGTAGTCGTCAGCCATCTTTGCTTAAAGCTGTATTATTCTTATTGTCTGGAAACTTCACCTTATCCGTTTGTGCGAGGTTTTTTCCATACCATACCCCAACCTGTTGCCAACAGTAACACAGCATGTAACATCTTTTAAATAATGAAAATGTTTTATACAGTATCTAGATTCTAAACTAGAACAATACTAGCTGAGAGTGGCCGACATGAAATTAAAGAAAAATCTAAATCCTACCTCGCCTTGGGTATAGGCCTTTCCTATTATGGTGAACTCAGCTAGTAAGGTTAAGATGGCGAACAGGTTTGCGTTTGCATTGTACACGATGAACTCTATGAAGACTGCCCTCGTGTTGTCATCGATCCAGTCCATTTCCTGCAGTTCATCTATAATGTCCATGTCGGCGTCGCTGCTGTTGGACAGCTCTACAATGTACCCTCCGCCGTAGTAGGTGCCATGTTCACCGGTGTCAGGCACAGCCGCTGCAAATGCCAGTAAACCAGTGTGCTGTTTAGTATATGAAGCCTTATGGAAAGTTGACACAAATATCGAAGTGAAGTAGAAGATTATTGAAGAGTAAAGCCGACACTTTGGTAAATTGATATTTTATAATAGAGAGCAACCCATATGCTAGTATGTATTAATGTTATGTATACATGTATGCATCTCCCTATAGGGACAGAATTAAAAGTAGATATTTATACGTTTGTTATAGTTGGGTTACATGTGTACAAAATCGAAGCTAAGTTCAGTTCTTACCACTTAAAGATGCGTACTGGTACATCCATGGCACTTGGAAGTCGGAAACGTTCTCCCAGCTGGCTTCATCAAAGGTCACGTTCTGAGGTGTCCATCCGACGTCATAACTGCTGACGTCAGTATTCCACAGGCTGTAAGGCTTGTCACAGTCAGTCATCATCCTCCACAGCGGAGAGGGGACGCTACAGCTGTCGTCTGGAAGTACAGTGCTTTCGTCTTAAGGACATCTTTTCCTTAGTGCTATAGGATCTTTGGAGCCTATTTAGTCCAGGAAGATTAGCTGAGCACAAGTTTTTTGTATGTCAGCTAATGGACTAATAAAGCATTCAAAGCATCAAATAGTCTGCTTGTATCGATACCCAAAAAATGATTTAATACCCCCCCCCCCCCCCCAAAAAAAAAACTGCTTGCATCAAGGGAGTAATATTATTGCACCATTTCCGCCATTTATTCATATCATCTCAAGACTGGTGGGTGGCCCAAACAGCTTTTGAAAAAAAGTTGACTTGAATACGTTCGCCGTGGCTATGAAAGTCCACTCGTGGAGCGCGTTCATAGGTTGAAAGTCACCATCTGGATGTACTTGAGACGCAAACACATTTAAATTTTAGGAAATCCCGAAACGTAATAATGGTATATCTCAGTGCAAATGTACAAATACCTAGTACGTAGCACATGGATTATACGAAATGTAACACGTACTTATCTTGACCCGTATTTGACGGAGCCTGGGACGCCCGACGAGGAAGGAGCTGGTGTCCGTTAGGAAGCCCGGCCTGCTGAACTCATCATCATTGTACCATCTTACGTCGTGAAGATCCGAAACCACGTTTTCCCTGACAAACGTCCAAAACGTTGTAGAATCATTGACCTAAAAAGCAAAACAAGATGAATAAAACATAAATTCCGAAATGCTAATTCATCTACCATGCTTGTATGCCTGTTTGACATCTGCTTCTGTATCTACGAGTATAGCCGGTATAACCGACCTTTGGTGTAACACACCAGTACATGGCCCTGAGGCAGCTGGCTGCATGCCCCACAGTACGTGATGACGAGTTCTATTGTAAGATAGCCGGGTTACCCTGTCTATCACTAACGCTGTTATATGAATAATGAAAACAATATGCGTAGAAAATCAGGTAAAGAATGATTATTCAATCCTGATAAAAAAAAAAACTAAAGGCATTGGTTATTGATACCTTTTTATATCTGTACTATTTCCAAAAGCTATCATGCATCAAACGATTATCGTTTTCCAACATAACAGAATTATCACTACATCTTTAAACATCCATACCTTTGAGAACGGATAGACAACTGTGTTGCGAAGGTGGGTGGACATGTGATACATGTAATTGCCTCTGCTACCGTTCGCTATGACCAGTAAAAGGATGATGTAGCTGGTGTAGAACACAAAGTCGTGACAGGCATCCCTCAGGCCCAGCTCTATGAATCGCTGTTCCCTAGCAACCGCTAGTCTATCTTTTCCCGGAGGTGCAATCGGTCTGGTGGCCTTCTTGCCGAAAACGTCTTTAGTCTAAAAATAATTGAAATTTGGGACGCAGTGAAATATAAACATGACTTGTCCAGAGTCATGTGTAGTAATTCATATCAACACCAGAATCATAATAGCTGTGTTTTCAATAGGCAAGCAAACGGTATTCTGGGTGTCGTATTTGTTAGCAAAACATCTCTGTTTGGTTCCTGTAAAAATACATCAGTGAGAAACTTTTAATTCGCTTAAACTTAAACAAAAACGACAGCGCAATCAATTATCATCATCGACAATGGGGTTAGTGAACAGAAAAACGATCACACAATTCACGAACAAGAATTAATTTCTGAACATAATCATGATACCACATATTCAACATAACTAAGCATGTGACATTGAGGAATAATTTAAATCAAGTAGGTAAGGAACTCACGTTTTCAGCCTGCAGTCCAACAAACACCTCATCTTCGTGCAGCGGAGATGGGGGAACGTCGTCTTCCAGCGAGTCTGGTTTCTTCATTTCAACAAATAACGAGAAAAAAAGAAAAGAAAGAAGAAAACATATACGCATCTTATTGAATGATCGCTTTTACGTCCCTAAAAGATTTAATCATATTTTGACTCTCAGTAGTCAGACATTTCTACTGCATATGACAGATGCAATTTGATAAACATGGGTCGAGTTGTTGATGGCTGTTACTTCGTATCCGAAGATCAGTGGGCAGGGTGGGTTTGAGCGACCAATCCGCCTGGCCTGCACGTGACTTTTTAAGGCGAAGGAGGGATGTGCACTTCCTTCTCTACCCTCTCGTCTACTGGCGCACTTAGTCCCACAAGGACAGAACTATATGTCACGTAAGACGGCCCCAGCAGATGCAGGTTTATTATTTGGAGTTTCCGTCTCCTAGGAGGACTTCGGACCAAGGATGCAAGGGGTTCCTCCTACCCCTGATTCGTGTGCCATGGCGGGTGCGTCATGCCCGAACATGCCCCTAAGGCCAACCGCTGCCACAAAGGCCTGTCACTACGACTAGCCGCAGCTAGGTACTCATTTACACCTGAGTTAGGTGAGTTGTAGTCATACCTTGATTATCAGCGCGAAGAGGAAACCTATCAGGAGAATCTTGATGGGTTGGGAGATGGCCAAGTCGAAGATGAATGATGTCAGGAATGTAAAGACCCACGCCTCGGCCTTCTCCCGTCCGTACTCGAACCCGTACAACATGGTGAAGAAGGCAGATACGGAACACGTGCCCAATACAAGTAGCCATCCTGTATGAAGCAAAAAGCGCAATTTCATCAACTTTATTTGCTTATTTACAACTACTGCACAAGAATCCAGGCTTTGTACTTTTTTCTATAAATTATGCAGGGTATGTTAGCCAGTTTCAAATTTCGCTGATTGATATAAAAAAAATCCATTGATCGTCAGTCACGGGAAATATGCCCGGAGCAAATTAAGTACAGTAATGGCAGATCTTATGCCTGACAAATCGGAAGGCAGTTGCTATGACCGTCTCCAACGGACGTAATGGGCTGGGTGATCAGAGAATTCTCTTATGGGAGGGGCGCACACTTGCTAATACGGCGACGATAGCATTCTCACCGAAGAAGACGCACCACCAGGTAAAAGGCGTTTCTTCTTTTTCTTTGCCAGCTGAGCCATTTTCTCGGATAGGTCACTTTGCATCACTGAAATACAAGGTAAAAAACTCCAGAGTGTTATTTTTTAACAATGGCATGTCTAATAGCTTAACGGATGTTGTTTCAAAGCCGACAGGCATTAGTACTGGAACAGCATGTAAATGTCTAGTAAGTAGGTTTGACATTAAACTTCTAATGACCACCAAACCCTGCATGGCACAATCAATGATAGGAATATCATGACACGCAAACGAAAATAAGCATATATACCGAGAGTATCGGAGTTTTCCTCTTCCCTACTGCTGGCAATATTCTCAGGGGGTTCAATTTGGTCTACTTTGACAACTGTTTGCATGTTCCCGTCGCTGTCTGTAGGGGTGCGTGTGTCATCGTCTTCTGGTAACGACGTGACTTGGTAGACCTCTGATTTCCGATCATCCCTGCTGAATGACATACCTGAGGTGGATCTACCGCCGGCATTTTCCCTGAGCACGTTTTGCTTGTCAGCTGCATGTAAGGTACATTTTACATAAGTGAAGCGGAAGTGGTATCAAACTAGTTTAGCTCACTAAATTTCGAAAGAGCTGTGCTTCCACTGGAGACATAGAAGACAGACAAGTAGCGTGCGTAGTCCAGTGGTTAGCGGCCCTGCCTCTGGAACTAGAAGCCGTGAGTTCGATTCCGGCATGCACGCTACCGGAAAGGGTTGCAGTCCTTAGGACGGGACGTTAAGCCGTGGTCCACTGTCCATTGTGCTTGTCGTAAAGAGCTAGGGGAATTTCCTCGGTACAATGAACCTGTAAATAACTGCATATAGCGTCTGCCCTCTCTGTAACGACCAGTGGAAGACTAGCTCTTCAGTGAGCTAAAACTGGTTCGAGATCACTTTCTTTCACAACGTGTTCATTGTACGAGAAAATTCCACCAGCTCTTTTCAACAGTCAAGCACAATGAACCGTGGATCACACTGTCAGCTTAACGCAGTAGCGAGCATGTCAAGTGAGCACACAGCCAGAAACAAGCTAACGGCTTCTTGTTCCAGAGACAGGGCTACAGACACTTTCTTTGTTATCATTACTCACGTAAAATGTAAAAAAAGTTAACGCTAGTTCACCTTTATTCGCGGGGTAACCTATATCCGTTGTACCTAAAAATGGATATTTAGGGATATCACAGAGATGGACAGTAGTTTCAAATTACTTTTTTTCAATATAATACAGTTTGGGACCACCGTCAGTCGACTTGATATCCCAAAATACATTGGTGTACAACTTTATACAACGGATAAAGGTTACCCCGCGAATAAAGGTGAACTAGCGTTATCCTCCAACAAATAAATGAAAAGACAGATGCGAAATTTTCTTCCAAGCCGAGGATGCCTAGCTGTTTGGGATGCCATAAAGCTCAGGTTGACTCGCGGATGATTTGGCACGCAAACACCGGTACCAGAGATGTTTCTTAGTTCATCAAAACAAGCAGAAAAGCAACTTTACCAGTGCTGATTTTTCTGGAACGTCTGACGGCGCAGTTCCGGAAAATTTGGACGATGAGCAAATTTACCGGAATCACCATCAGAGCACTCTGGATGCCGATCATGATCTGTAATTATAAGCATGTCACGAAAGATAAGATCAGAAATCGACCTGAATACAAATAGGCCGTGTAGGCTGAACTAAACAGACACTGTGATCTGTGCATTCATCCACTGATGTGAAATGTGAACAGATGCGAGGTGTCTACGTCCACATGTGGGCAGGACTTGGCATCTTCGTGATTTTCAATACAACATTTTGTGTTTTGCCACTCTTATTAGCTCTAGACCTAGTACGTTAAACAAATAAGTGCAAATGTGAGTAGCGATATATAATTACAACAACGTACCTCTCCCCATGAGATGGGGAACTGTACCTCAAACCCCAGGATGTAGACTGGAGGCGGCTTTTGGAAAGCTGCACCTCCACCGAAGAACATGATGTTGGCGAGCATGGTGCACATCAGCAGGGACAGGCAGCAGGAGACTCGCTGTACACGGGTGAATAGGCTGAAATATTACAAAACAGACCGTTTTTAATTCCTTTATTAGGAAAATCTAAGTCTAATTGCATGTGGAGTATCAAAGAAAAAAGGTATTACTACGTTATCAGTAGGAAAGGTAACCAGATTTAGTAACCTTTCTTCAGCTAGTCTTCAGCCAATCAGCGTGCGCTCCGGGCCATGACGTAATTTTCCCGCGGGCCCGCTCCTTCCATGCCAAGCTATCTCTACATTCATTTTCAATGCGAATTTTGGCTCTATATCTGCTTGGAGAACAGTTCAAAGGTCAAAATACGTCATATCCGCCTTCTGGAACCCTTCTGGAAGCATGGGGAAAGCGCTGAAGCCATTTTTGAGCCGCGAAAAACCACCAGAATCAACACTTTCTGGCCGGAATGACGGCCGAATCGTCAGGTAAACGGTCCATTTCTTCATTTTTTTATGTAATTTGACTGGTCTAACTTGTTATTTTCAAGGAATTTGTCGTAGTTTTTGCTGTTTTTCCGTGATTGTTTGGGGTGTCGTGAGTCGATTCCGCCATTTTGTCTTTGTTTGTCTTTCGATGCAAAGAATTTTTGAGTTTTTGAAGTTGACCAGTTGCTTGCTCGGGGATAGCTAGCCGCATTGTTAGTGCACGGACATTTGTACACTTCCGGGTTGTTTTTTCGTAGGAAAAATGATTTTATTTGCCTTACGCGGCGGGTTAAACCAAATCTACAAATTTTCTTGAATGAATCAAAGTCTCCACCATGCTTCTACATTGTTAGTTTGGGGCTGATGGTGTTCTAGAAAATTTCCTCCTTTTTTGAACGGGTAGAACCCGCAATTTTAGCGATAATGGCTAAAGGTGGGGAGGGGGGCGTTGTTCTGCGGAGATCGCTATGGGCATGAGTCCTGCCATTTTTTATCTGTAATTTTCAATTGCATATCATTTTGACACAATCGTGAATAAGTGTGACTTCTGAGATCATTTGTGGCGACAAAATTGATGACTTGAATGATTTTTTTTAAGGCCATTTTAGACTTCAGTTTTTGGGATGGGTTCATTGATTGTTCCTTTTACTAGTATTTGTAAAAATGCTGTACTTTAAGTCTATTTTGCTGGACTTACTCTGTTGTAATTGTAGGTAGATTTGTATGTTAGTAAATATTAAGCAGACATGTAGGAATTGACCTGTATAATAATATGTGATGGTAGGACTGTGGCATGGTTTGTATGCCACTCAAAATGTGACAATTCTGAAATATTGTGCTTGCCCATAGGTGACAAAATGGACCACTGCTACCAACTGAAAAGAAGATTCAGACTATGTGGAAGTGACAACAACACTTACCAATGATGTGGTACATCATATGGAGCAGTTTCTGAACCTCGTTAGGATTGATCCATCTGCCAACCTAATTAGTCTGTCACAAATTACCTTTGTTAGATATAAGAATCACCTCAGTATTGTGCCGTCAAAGAGGCAAAAGTTAATGAAGATAGTTGTGTAGGGACCATATAAAGTTCTTAGTGCCCTAATTTTATTGGTTTATATTTGTATGACTACGGTCCTCAGTGTTATATCAGTGTTATATCACCATAAGATAAGTTAATGTGGATATGTTGTGTTAGGACTAAATGAAGTTACCAGTGCCCTGTGGTATCTGTTTTGTACATCATTTATATTTGTATGACTATGTTCCTCAATGTTATGCCACCAAAAAGGCAAAGGTTAATGTTGATACATGTATGTTGTGTGAGGATGTTTAATCAATAGAGACTCTAAGACAGTGCTTTATGGTGACCGCCGTACACTACCTGTTTTTTCAATGATTTATATTTATATGACTATATGGTCCAAGTGTTGTGTGAAAGCCTCAACATATACTAGTACATGTAGTATGCGTAACAGAACAAGGACTACAATATGATGAGTGTAATAAGTTTAAAATTCTGTTGTACATAAATGTTTTTATTTATGTTAACAACATGAGTGTCAAAAATAAACATTGTTCATACGACTACACAAGATGTGTTTACTATAAAGTCTATTAATAAGTCTATTACTAATAAAGTCAATACTACAATATTGATAGTAGGGCTCCTCTCCCATATAGTATAGTATATATATTCCATCCAGAGGTTCTAAAGTTATCCTATCCAGAAATATTCGGAAACATAAACACACACTCAGATAGACACGCAGACACCAAAAAATAATGAAAGTAACAATGTGAAACTGTAATGTGCTACCAAAAGACAAGAGCAAACAGATTTCATCATGTGTCAACCACTTCCTCAAAGTTCCTGGATCTTCCTGGTTTCGGCGGCCATCTTGATTTGGGGTCAAATATTGGGGTCATGGAAATGGCGCCCTCTGATTGGCCGAAGGAAGGTTACTAAATCTGGTTACCTTCCCTACTGGTTATTATACAGTAAGTATTTTAGGTAGGCAGTGTTAACAATGATTGATCTAAAAGATGTGATCATCACTTTGTGTTAAAAATGTTGGGACATAAAGCTGCATTGCATTTGTAGGTATTTATGATGTTAGTCGATAGTCCCCGACCAAAAAAGAAGTTAAGATATAGCCGGAGCCGAACTTCTGCTCACAGAATACACCCAGGTTCATCACTGATGTACACGCACCTCGTTGCCGGCCGACCAATCACAGAAAACCACAGATGGTCATCGCGGAAGTCTTTTGCCGTCTTGGTGGAGAAGAGACGACCGAAGCGGATCAGATCGTCGTGAGTCGCCTTGTACAACTTTCGATCCACTTTTCCGTCACCCTCTTCCACAGCCAGCCAACTGTTATATTATAACATCATGAACAAGTTTACCGATAAAATCAATGTATAAAGGCAATACAATATGTATAGCCTTGGATGGAATACGGTGAGGTATGCAAAACGGCCAGATTTGCCCCGAAACAAGTAAGAGAAACTATTCTTTTGTTGTTGGTGTTGCTTAGCATATACAATTAATGAAAAAAAAAACATGAATATTGTGAAACGCACAGAACCTGAATCTAAAACATGATGCAATAACAAACCTTTTGCACAGGAAAGTGTGCCTATCAGCCTCTTGAAGGTCCGTGACGATGACTTGGTCAAGGTACCTAGGTTACGACACAACCAAAGGGGTATACATAAATATGACGTTACCAAAATGGGTAAAAAGTCTCAAATAACATTCTTTAGGAACAATTATAAACAGTCTTAGGTGCCATAAAGTGAATATATTGCAATTGGATACATGCCTATAACTCATCTTGATATCAAAATAGAATCCATGGAACGAAAATACTCAATCTTAATAAAATATCTTGTAGTGGAGAGAGGATCACCTTACCACGAGGGGTAGGGGCCATAGTTATTGTGCCAAATATGTATGGCATATATTGGTCCCAGAGGAACGGGTGACGTCACCACGAATGTGTCAACGGCACCCTGCTTGAACGTGATGCGAGTTTTGTCTTCCAGCACATGCGGACCGGACTGACCCCGCTCTCCTTTCAGCACGAGGAACACCTGTGGCACGTGGAATATATTAGAACAATCTTTTTTGACACAATAATAGTACAGCCGTTTTTTTTTTGTATGACAAGAAAAATGTCAGCACTATGATTGAGTTTAACTTTTCGTTTGCATTACTGATTTTAAGATCTAAACATTCTTTGATGTATTTACCTTTGGTACAAAGTAAGGGTTTCCGCCTGTCGTAATTGAAGGTAATACTGTGTACGCTTTACAAAGTACAAGATAATGAAGATCAATATAAAATAAGAATGAGGAAAAAGACAAATGACATGATGTGTGTAATATTGTCACAAGTCTTGGGTTTCGCCCAGACCGTTGTACAGTAGAAGCCTCTTAATTGCACGACGGATTACCACAGACTTCTGCTCATTGCACGGAATCCCCAAATCCCAAACCGGTGCGACCCAGGTAGATAACTTCGCTTTATTGCACCTCGCGGATAATTGCACGAAATACGTTGGCAAATGGATTGTGCAATTAAGCGGCTTCTACTGAATATAGTAAAGGCTCATGCTTCACCTCTGCGCTGGTCCCCGCGTTGGACTGAGGCCCCGTATACAACATGACTTCATACGTCTGACTGCCTCTGCTCGACCCTTCCAACACTGTAGCCCCCACCTTCAGAGAGACATGCATCATTAGAACAAAGATTTCAAAGAAGCAAAGCCATGATCTGCTGCACAATAATCTATATATGTGTTAACCTTTGTAAAGTATAGAGATTGCGATAGATTTGTGCATCACTTCCTAGCCCACCACCGTAAAAATTGAGATGCATCATGTTGCTGAAATACTATCATTATCCATATGTATAAATAGGGGTTTTGTTAATATCATTCTCTATCCTGGCGTGATTGCCTTATCAACGTACGAACAAAATGTTACCTTCAATCCATCCTTTTTGTCCTCCCATCTTGCCCATATAACAATCAGTAAATATAGTCCAAACAGCACTCCAATGGTGATGACTACAGACGGGTTCTCCATGATGTTAGTGAAACCTTGCAGCGCTGACAAGATGTTCAGGGAATTCGGCGCCACGAAGAACTGGAAGTCCGTGCCGAACGCGGTGAGGTGATCACACAAGCAATGCGTCAATGAAGTCGTTGTCAATGGACCAACCTAGAGAAGAATTATATATAAACTTGGGGTTTAACGTTAATCATATTGATACGCTAATTAGTATAGCATTTTTTGTGTAATATATTTCTATATTTGCCATATAGCCTCTTCTGTATCAAAGCTGTTGGTTCTTGTCTATTTATTCTGCTTTGCCTTTTAGTTGGTTCTTTGAGGTGCATTTTTGATAACAAGAGCTCTATACACACCTCACATCCATCCGAGCTCCACAGTTCTTGGCCGGTGTCAAAGAAAAGGCAGGTGGACGTGAAGATCTTGATGGTGTAGTTCAAGGTGAAGTTCTGTCCGTCATAGCCCAGTTCCAGAGCTTTTGATAGGTCACCCCACCTGACTGTGTCATCGTTGGCATTGGTGTCATTTGTGAAAGGCACGTGGTCCACCCCTGGAAACCAAACACATTTCACATATACGAAACAGTTACTATCTTTATTTTACTAATCACTATCATACCACGAAAGGCTGCTATAATCATCAGTATTTTTATATGTAAGAGTTACATTGTGTGTAGATATGAGCATTGACTAGGCACATGGGCAGGTATACAGTTGGGGGCTAACAGAAATTGGCTACAGGGCCATTTTGTAGAATCATACAGTCATCAGCTGTTATTTGCACTGTTCATACTGTTTGCACTTTTGCAATTGAAGTTTTGTTTGATCAACAAGCACAATCTACTGACCGAGAAACAGTCGCTCCGATCCAGTCAGTCCCAAGTCACTGGCAGACAAAAGCCACTGGAAAGGATCTGGCCGAAGGTACGAGTTGTTTCCTAATGGGATTGAGTACGGTGACTCGGCCGATGACGGGACGGTTGTTGCATCGTCAAAGTCCTGTCGAGAGGGGCCGCTGTTGATGCCCAGGAACAGACGGACGGGTATCCCTTCCACGTCGGGGGTTATAGTGACATGGACAGAGCTGGCGTCTTCAGTAATGCTGAAGTTATGTACCTGAAAATGTATTTCGTAGTCTATATACATGGTGCTCAGGGAATTAAAAGGCTCTGTCCGTAAAACTCAAGCATACGATGGTAAAACGTAAAAAAAGGAAAGATATCGATTTTCCCCAAAGTCCGATGGTGGTCTGGCCTTGGCCTAAACTTAAAGAAATTGAAAAAAAATCTGCCCTGTGCTTACTGGTTGCCATGGTAACGGCCAGTTTCTTAAATGTTGGATTTTCAGCAACTTCTTGCTTGTGATTTTATTTTTACAAACACCAGCTCTTAAACATTTGATTATGTGACTTCAATAAAACCTCAGAGCAAAGTAGGATATTGCAGTAGTCCTTGCTCACCGACATGACGTTCCGGCTAGCCGGTGTTGTCTCCCCGCGTTCTGCCTGCACCAGCACGGCGCCTGGTTTCTGTGGCATCATGACATCGACTGGTGTTTGCAGGTCATTTACCTCAACAGGACCTGAATCACTTTTGAACTTCAGCGACGCCACTGGTGATTTGATCTTGTCCGAGTTATTGGCGTAGAAATACGGATTCAAGGACGTTTCGTAGTTCTATGGTGTATAGAAATGGTAAACGGTCAAGTCTCCAGAATGCCATTTGCTTGAAGAGGACGTTTACAGGTTGTTTTCATTCTCGTTAACCTTAACATGCTCAATGCAGCTTCGGCTAAACCGTAAACAAAAGAGAAAACAATCTGTTTCAGCATTCGATGACGTTCACAAAATGTCCTATTTACGAATTCTGTGGGATCTGCAGTGATGCGTATTGAATCTATATCGATTCGTTTTTAGAATTACACATATAACGACTCAAAATGTTACCTCTATGGCTATAGACTGTCCACAAGACTCCCCAAAGAGAGTGGAGAATTTCGGAATGCGGAACCACGTGTCGCTCTGTCCCGTAGGCCGCACGATCTGTGGCCCCGTGTCACGACAACTCTGTCTCTGAAATGCGATCTTGAAGGGCCCCTGGCTGATCACAGTCGGCTTGGCGTTCGGTCGTTTCCGGCTGATCACAAGTTCACTCAGATCTTCAATTACACCCATGATACTCTCTGTTGCCTCCTTGGCCTTAAGTAAAGGAAAGAGACGGACAGGTTCAAACCTAAACTCATTTGTGTAGGTTTGTAGTATTGCTATCAGCATCAAGCTGTTAAATTTATGTTTATTAAGCATCTCGAAGCTGAACTCGGCCTTTTTCTACAATAGTGACCTATCAAATGTAGTCACATTTGCCGACAACGAACAAAGTTCCATTGAACTCAATTACAAGCCTCAACGTGGCCATGCACTCAAAGGAATTCGGTCAGTCATTATAAAGAATGGCAAAGAACAGACGATTACATGTAGTTAACCCATTATTTCCATTACAATATATTCAAGAATCGTAATAAAAGTATTAAGATTTCCTACTAACCCAAGTTAGAGTTTTATCAAGCTCAAAGGTGCACTTACCCTTTCCAGGTCCTTGCTGTCAGTCGTGTTCCCCTCGGCAGAGCTGATGGCCCGACCTGGTACTTTCGACGAACTAGCCAATACGTTAACTACAGCTGAAAATGATAAAATGTATTATGTTAAGTGTCAGACCAAATAAGTCGTCGATATATTATGAGTAAAGGGACGATATGTTATGTATCGGACCAAATATGTTGAATGATCAAGATCATTTTGACGACTTGTATCGACTTAAATGGACAGTAATTACCGTACCTTCGAACATGACTGAAGAAGTTCTCTCTACTTGAGTTATTTCCAGTTCTTCAGGAGGCAAGCTTTGCAGAAATTCTCCCATGTTCTTCAAGTACTTTGCGGTGGCAACCTGAATATTGAAAAAGAGATGATTCTATTTCAACGAAACCGTCCCAATATGTGTTGATGTGACCGAAAGAGCAAACCTAGTAGACGGATATTTCGCATATCTTCTCTACCACCTTGCACGTATATCTAATGGTATACCTAGTAGGCTTGTTGTCTTGATTAAGCGAGGCAACAAAACTAATATTCTTGAACATGACATGTCCAAATCACCCGTGCATCTGCTGACACCTCGTCCCCTCCGCCTGTAGCCGAGCCCAGCGCGCTCGCTACAAGGTTCACGGACGACACGCTTGTTGGTTTGATGGTCGCCAATGCAGTAACAACAGCCTCTCTGGCCTGTTTGGGATGAGACATATAGAAAAACATGAGCAAGAAATAATAAGACCTGTCCACTTGAATACATGTTATACAAGAAATACATTTCACAGTTTCACACCTGTTTTGCTGCTTCCCTTGCCTCGACCGACGCGTTAGCCTGGGCCGAATTTAGGACAGACGTGACACTGTTGGACATCTGCACCAAGGCCTTATCGTCTCCTTCCCGCACCAGCTTGGTAAGAGGGCTGTTCTCTCCCACCACAAGCTGAGAGGCTACAGTTGTGGACTGTTCTGGTGGGAGTGCCACGACCTGAAACATACCACAACATTTAGTTTTTATTACATTGCAGTGAAGTGTAGCATGCTAAGGCAACATCGATCATTGTTTGCATGATTCGTTTCTATGGGTAGAAATACACATATACTCTATTCAAAAAGCGAGCCTTACTTTCACATGCTATGTATTTGTTGTCATATACGCACCTTCACAGATGTCTCGACAAATGACACTGCTCCGAAGGAGTCTGCTACTTCGACGCGGATTCTGACGACGTAGTCGTGGGATTCTTGGCCCACTGGAAAGATCTGCGGTGGCGTTGCCGGTTCCTTCAACGAAAATCAAGTTAAATTGTCGGAGTTCTAATGAAGGCCAGCAATGCTAGCTTCAGTTTGTGATACTTCTATCTTAGGCTGAAAATGAACTGCTTCACGTCTAGATATTTTTCGAATCCATATGTAAATTTTACATCCTACACTGAAAGGCAACATTCCTTGAACATTTCCAGGGAACCACGCCAAGAAGACAATATGCACATACCGTGCCTGTGTACAGCGGAGAGAATGTAGAAGCAGTGCCCGTGTTGAAGAGAAAGGTGTACGTCAGAGGCTCGTCTATGTCAGAGAACCCTAAAGAAATATTGTGTATAAAATACAGAATTATTTTGGGCGGCACGGTCCTCAATCAGCACTTTGTTCGAAGAATGCAAACTTCAGAAACGATTAAAACCTTTTATGTAGCTTGCATTTTGCAAACAAAGCGTATCAAATCAAATTCTGTTGGTATAGCTATCGAATTATGTATTGGTAGATATCTGTAACCTGCAGTAAAGCATTATGTGTGCTCTTGACAAAGTGCTATCTGGAGGTTGTTACCCTACAACGGGCGGTTAATCAAGAACATGAAAATCTGATCGGTTTAATAGCAGTATATGATTACCTACCTTTACAAGCAATGATGAACTCTGTAACCATGGCCGTGCCGTTTTCCGGACTGACTGTACAGCTTCCCTCCACAGGCGGCAAGTTCGGTTCAAAACTGTACTCAGAAAATCCCTGACGGCCGTCATCGAGTGTTGTCTCTAGTCTAAGCGCATACTCTCCCAGGGCCTTCCAAATACATACCCATAAATGATTGTTATGTTTCTTTCCATAAGATAGCACTGTCTATATGCAATGCTACTTCAAGTGATGAGCTCCTTACAGAGTCGTTCGCATAATACTGCATCAACCACGTTTTCCCTTGAAGGTTGTCAGTAGCCAGGATACTAAAAAAGGTGTCAATTTAGCAATTATTGTAGATGTAGGAGTTAGATGAATTTGTTAGTTGCAACTAAGAATTAAAACCGTCGTTAAAAGTTAGATATCCAGGAAGGTAGATTCTTGAAACAAAATGTACGCAAGCAACTGCATGAGTTTTGTTTCCCCAGTGACTAAGAATCTGAAATCCATCAGAAATTGAAAAACAAAATACGCATGGAAATAAGGTTAAGATAATTCTGAGACAGTTCACGTGAAGACAAAGTCATATCTCTATGTTTTGAAGTAAATCAGCTCCTATTTATTCCTACAACCAAATAATATAAAGCCATCTACTCAAACAAATGCAAACAATGGCATACAATCTTATCTTGACGTTGTCTTCAATTGCACATATGAATCTGTGTAATTTTGGATAATCACCTATGACACTTCAGATTCAGGTTCAATCACTGGCAAATTCTGCAGCTGGTTCAGATGATCGATACAAAAACTATCTAGCTGTTTGAACAATGTTTTGTATCGAGCAAATATTGAGACATTTCACCGTAAAGACTTCTGGCTTGATGACGACATCAGGCAGGTTCCTTCCCGTGGTGGTCTCGGTGTCCCAGTTCAAATCGAACCTGCCGAACTGGTCCGGAGCTTCCTGTAACGTCCAGTTGTAACTGACCTGCTCGTTCTCCTCGCAGTTAGAGCACTCTGACACCAGAACGATCTTCTCCGATGGGTTTATTTTTCTATTACAGTTGCTGAAGCACCTGTGAAAAGAAATGAGAGTAATGATTGTGATTAAGCTATGCCCATCGGACATTGCTTTTGGTTATGGTGGTCCTTACAGTTCCTACCAGTTTTCGACCGAAAAATCACTTTTAAGGGCCTGTTATCCAAAGTTACGCTTAAACGTTACTTAAACGTTCACATTTTTTTTGGTAAAATAAATATGAAATATAAGGTAATGACGAATTCGAGTAAAAATAACATAATTATACATTCACTTATGATATGGTCCGCCATCTCATATTTTCACTAATGACGTTATCAAATTAGCATAAATTATGAATACCAAATCATGAATGTAACGTTAAAGTAAAAATCGCTTGTGATGAAAGAAAAATTTGTGCTTCAGCAATAACCTTGTTTCTCAGCCCCATATATGGTACAGTGTTTGTTGCGAAGAATATCTCAGGAACTGGCACAAGCAGGCTTCCAGTGTGAATAGACGAATAAAGGTTACCTAATGTATGTAGACGGAGATCCAACCGGAAAGATCTCCAGGAACTGGGACGTCGTACCAGCAGACCTGCCCGGGAACCACACGCTAAGATGCACAGTCATCCAACCAGCATTTGTTTGGACGTTATCAGAAGGAATGGTGTATGATTGGCCTGTTCCTCCATCGCCAAACAAGTAGGTGCATGGCGTTCCTTTGGTAATAATACCGACAAAATAGATCGTTACAATGGTGGTTATGTGTCCTTTTCAAACTTAAAAAAAACACTTTTGTGCAAACAAATACAAACGTTTATGTAATGACGGTTAGATATCCAGGTATAAATGATAATTTTTTGAGAATTACAGAAGTTTCAAATGCAAGCTTTAGGAGTGACTCTTCAGGAGTGAAAAAAAGGAAATTGCCATTTTTTTCACCGATGACGATTGCTGAGTGGCATTTGAAACGCCTGGTTTAGATCTATATTCTACAGTACGAACAATTATTGTAAAATAAGTTAACTTAAAAGTAGTTAATTTACAAAGTTACTCACCTATTTCTGTGTCACAGGTCCAGCTGTACGTAAAATCCGCTGAGTTTACCACCATGGCGTCTGGATCTGTAGAAGACGACGCGTCGAGGATAATGTCGGAGCCTGGCGCGAGCGACCTTGCAGAGCCACCCGCAATGTCAGCCACTAGAGCTGAAGATAGCACGTTCACCCACTGCTCAGCAAACATCACAACACGGAACCCTGACAACGTCTCTTCCACCGTAACCTCTAGTCGGATTACGACTTTTCCGTACGGCAGAACGTTCTTTGGTAAGGAGAGTTCTGATCCACTCGTTTCAACAGTTTTAGGAAGGGAGATTTTGACGGCGGGTAATACACCGTCCATCGAGTACAAAGTCCAGTTGAAGAAGAAGAAGTAAGTCACATTACAGTCCGTCGTTACGGTAGATTGAACAGTAAAAGGTACTCTCCGTTTGATGTCGACAGGAGCCGAAGAGTTCGCCCCTGCTCCCACCAGAGCTATGTTGGGGTAGCATGAGGCACATGCGTACGATCCCTCTCTGTTGAAGCAGAGCTCGTCACGAAGACACACATGAGATCCTGTGGCGCACTCATCAATATCTGTTGAAAAAACAAGACTGACAGCTCTAACATATATACGTTCTCGTATGGAGATTTGGTAGCTATGATTGGAGGTCCTGCTACATAGCTTCGCATCACAATAGAAACAAATAGCATTGTGACACGACCTGAAGGTAATTACAAGTTGTGTTTCGAAGACCACTACAAGGTTACAATGATTCAGACCCGCTTAATTGCTCTCTAAGAGTTAGGGCTAACTGACCCAATAGGCGAAGCAGGGGTTACGAAGGCTGCTCGGGAAATTCCCTACCCCATTTAAGCCGGAATGGTTTGATCCTCTCACACCGGGAAGGTCCCCTGCTCTTTTCGATAAGTGTAGCGGGTTCTTTTACGTGCCTGGGATGTGGCTCCCGACCAAGGGACCTCCAGTTAACGTCCTATCGAGGGACGGCCCTAGACGAAGCTAGGTACTCATTCTTGCTCTGATATACTGTGAAATGAGCTTCATAAATGCGTATTGCAATCACACTTGCAATTAACTGTGTTTGAATCGCGAACTTGAACTATGCCTTTCAAGTCTGTCAGAAGTATATTCAAGTACAGAATAACAGCTCCCGTCAAATGTGCCATTAAATAACAAAATATACCTGTGCAGTGAATGGTCCCGTTGCCTTCATACCCCGGCTGGCAGACACATTTGGCTCCATCTCCTATCTCAATGCAGACGGCGTGATCAGCGCAGGTAAAAGAATCACACAAGCTTGAGTTTCCCGTTACCGTCATGTTTCCTGTAACAATAGACATAACAAATTAGTGCTCGTATGACGGAGATAGCCTACTTTCCAAACTATCATAAATCTAAGACCTAGAAATAGATACATTCTAAACCATGATCATTTGAATAGCAGAATGAGAAACTACTGGTATCAAAGTAGTACGTAAAAAAGGTATGTAGATATGTCTAAAATTATATCATGTTCACATACTTAGCGAAATAATGACGATCCCTCAGCCAAAAGCTTATATCAACATACCAATCGAGACTGCAGTGACTGCAACTCCGCCGATAGCTAAGACTGAGCTTTGCAGCGCAGTTGCAAGGACCGTGCTGACTTCTTCTTCTGACGTCACACCACCCACAAACTTGACTCCGACTGAGGCTGCCACACTGGTGTCCTGACGACTTCGATTGAAACACGAGTCAGTCGTAAGACAATGATATTTTTGTTAAAAGGTAACCATTTAATAACGAATTTTGACGTCTGTACATAACAACAGCCAGCTCGAATATCTCATGCCTCCTTGAAATATATCGAGTTTCTCGTATGGATGTTTCACTGTAAGTTAGGTTATGATTAACAGTTTGTTTTTTTGTCTAATAATAGTTTCCAGTCTAAAATGAACGTAACTAGCATATGGAAATGTAAAAACACCTACGTTACGACACACAGGGGTACAAACAACCAGACACATCTCCGTTCTAAAAGGTAATGGGAAGACAGACATATTTACCTTATACCTTGCACAACCACGCCAGCAAATCCAGATACATTGCTGTATAGGTCACTTATCTGCAAATAAAATCGTTTTTCTTGATTAGGGTAGAATAGAGGTTGCTTTGATTCAAGAAGGTGGGGATGAAAGTAATTTGAAGATGAGAAATGAGTTAATAATTCAAAATAAATTCAAGGCGATGTTTAGAATCCCAAGTTACTAAGCCAACGATACTCACACAACACTTACAAATACTCGTTTAAAATAACTGCCGTTCATACTGACCAAGGCTACAATTTCCGCCTCCAGCTCTTTGAAAGCAGGTGAGGTCGGATCTTCGTACGAGGTGTTCCATGAGATGGGTATGGCCAGTACCAGTGTGACTGTTTCTAAATCTGTAAAGGACATGGCTTGAAATAGTTTTACTCACGTATGATTACTAATTACACGTTTATATCATGCATGTGGTGTTATAGAGAAACATCGACCACATAACTATATTTTACAAAGCAGGATGTCAATGAGAAGCAATGTTCCCTCGTAATGACTGCACGGACTTTTCACTAGCGTGGATGGCGAGTGCGCGACACAGCCGGATGGAATCCACGGCTTCGAGATCCAGGGACAGGGCCACAAACCAGTAGACTACTCACGCTACCAAACGGCACAAGGGAACCGTACTAGAGACGGTGTACGATAAGTTGACTCTACCTGGCGTATTGGTTACTGCAGCTCCTGTTGTTGACGACACCACCTTTGTGCTGTTTCCTGCCCTCGTGTTTAATGCAGGCGTCATCGATGTAGGCGTGATTGTTATGCCGGTCTCTGTTGTTGAAGAAGACACTGTTGTATTAAACTCTGCTGTAGTGTTTCGTCCAGGGGTAGTTTGTGGGGATGTGGTAGAGACAGAAGCCCCTGCTGTTGACCAATCCGCCGTGGTGTTGGCCGCTGTTATTGTGTCTGTTGCAGAGGTCGTCGGTGCAGATGTGGTTGATTTAGCAGTACTTGCCGTAGTAATTGGCGCAGGGGTCGTTCGTTGAGCCGAGGTAGATGTCGCAGCCCCTGCTGTTGAACGATCCGCCGTGGTGTTTGCCGCTGTTGTTGTGTCTGGTGCAGGAGTCGTCGGTGAAGACGTGGTTGTTTCAGCAGCACTTTCCGCTGCTGTTACAGTAGTTTTCGGGGCTGTGTTCGATGGTTGAGTCGAGGATGATACAGCGGCCCCGGCTGTTGACTGAATCCCAGTGGTGCTAGCCGATGTCGTTGCGCCGGGCGTAGGAGTCGTTGATGGAGACGTTGCTGTTATAGCAGTTATTTTTGTTGACATATTCTCCGTACTGCTTGCAGCTGCTGTAGTGCTTGGTAGAGAGGTCGTTGTTGCAGATGTTGTAAATACGGAAGCCCCTGCTGTCGACCTAACTATAGTGGTGCTGACCGCTGTTGTTGCATCTGGTGTAGGAGTTGTTGTTGTTACAGGAGTCACTGTTGTTGAACGATCCACCGTACTGCTTGTAGCTGCTGTAGAGCTTGGTAGAGAGGTCGTTGTTGCAGATGTTGTAGGTACAGAAGCCCCTGCTGTTGACCGAATTATCGTAGTGCTGGCCGCTGTTGTTGCATCTGGCATAGGAGTCGTTGTTGTTACAGCAGTCACTGTTATTGACTGATCCACCGTACTGCTTGCAGCTGCTGTAGTGCTTGGTAGAGATGTTGTTGTTGTAGGTGATGTTGTAGATACAGAAGCCCCTGCTGTTGACCTAGCCATCGTGGTGCTCGCCTCTGTTGTAGTGCTGGGAGCAGGCGTTGTTGGTGATGACGTGGTGGTTGGTATGGCTGTCGTCACTGAATATATTGGAGGAATTCGAGATACACATGGGACGTTACTTCTCAAGTTTTAACAAAAATGCGGGAAAGTTGCGTTAATTCATCAAACGGATACATCGTCACTGTACGAGGGAAAGGTCTTAACATCAGTCAGTGAAACCACTGGCCAAAGTTGCTGTTGAGCAGTTTTTTCCTGTAAGGTAGCTTTAACAACAAACTTTACTTTTAATGGGGATTATCACCATCTCCTGAACTATATGAAGAAATGATTTTTTTCGTTTTGTATAATTTTTTTCGGGACGTTTGTGATTAGGTACACAATGCAAATGACATTCGGAGGTGAAGTAATGGTGGACATTGCTAGACAAAAAAGGCATACCAATCAGCTTCTTATTTATTCATGATGAATACAATAGTATTTATTCTTTGTAAAGAGAATCCTTTCAAACTTTGAGCAATTGTATGTTATGTGGGTAGAAAATATGATCAACTAATATTATAATAACTAAAGCATATGGTCAACGAGAAAAAATGAAAGAACCTCAAAGTTTAACGATGGTATAAGGTCATGGAAATCTCGTTATAGAACATATTAAAGACTTACCTGGGCTAGAAAAGACTTGAACCTCGCACACGTTTAGTGTCCGTGCGGTTCCGGGAAGACGGATGCCCACGTACCGACCCTGCATTGCTGGACACAGGATGGTAACGGACACCTGATTCCCGTCGATCTCATGATCACCCCCGCACTTGGGGTTCGTGCTGACCTGGTCTGATTCCCCGATGTGGATGTTGAAGGGGTTGAGTCGTTCCCAACAACAGTCGTCCTGGCGGTTGAATATGACGATCCTGTAGATAGTGATGCAGAACAATTACAGAATGGCTTTGCACGTGCCTGTATGCAATTTAGCTATTTACTTCGATTAAGTTTAAGCATCCAGGTAATAAAATACGCCAAAAGGCAGCTACTCAAGCAACTGGATATAATTTTTGAAGCGGTCAAACGTTTCGGACTGCCGCCACTATCTTTCGGTGGAGACTGTCACTGACGAAAGACAGTGGATGTTGCCTGAAAATTCTAGCCGTTTCCAGATTACTGTAAATGCAGAAATATTCGCGGTGGATTAATATTCGCGGTTTTCGCGGCGGCCGCTTCACCGCGAAATTAAATCCACCGCGAATATTTCGTCGGCTGGCGCCGCCTAAGGTGCCCCTTTTCCGCTCCATGTACATACTACTACTGTCTTTGTCACTGTATAATGAAATGTTTGACATACTTACTACGGTGAAGTCTTGACTGAAGACACACATGTAATTTTTTTCATACGACCAACTGTATTACAGTACTGTACAGTATGTTCACCATGATACAAAGGTCGTACTACTGTATACTATTACGTATTGAGAGGGTAGATACGATTAGATCAGTAACAGTGGCTCACGCAAGAACAAGTCAAAAGCATGGAAACTGTTCTATCCGTGGTATAGGACCCTTACCGGGTAACCAGCAAGTGTTTTCCGACTGGCGGTTTGTAGAGGCGACGGGTTTTACACGGCAGTTCGTGACAACAGTGCAGTGCTGAAAATGCATTGAATTTCGCGGGATGGCGCTACCGCGAAATTAAATCCACCGCGAAATGTCCATTTTGCCGCTACCGCGAAATTAAATCCCCGCGAAATTAAAGGCATTTACAGTATTTATAGATGCTTGAGTAACTTTTTTTTGCAAATTTTGCAAACTCTTCTATTGTAAGATAGATATACCAGAACCAAGTCAAAGTGAACAACTTAAAAAGAGGGATTCACTTATCACAAGATTACGACCATCATTTTCATCCTGAATTCGCTCTCCACTGACATAAATGATATCCAAGCATCCTTGGAATTAGTCAAGTACATCGGCCAATTGAAAGTTTCAAGCTTTCCATCATCATCTGTGTATCTAGTCTGGGTACCAACCTCCGAAGAAACCGCTGGCTAACCACGCAAGCTCTTACTAAGGAGGATGGTCCTTACACTATCCCCTAGCTTAAGCCCCGGTCACAAAGCGCGTACGATTCCTTGCGATGGACTATTCCGCATATCGTACGATGAGCGCAGTACATCGCAAGAAAATCGTAAGCATCGCAAGTCATCGCAAGTCATCGCAACGCATCGGATGGTGTTCAAAATATTTCCAGCGTCGCACGATTTTTCACTTGTGTCTCTTCTGTATAGCCGTCTGGCCGCTTTTGTGCTACTTTAACCAACAAAATGTGGACATAGCTGTTAAATACCTTCCTATAATATCTTTAACTGTAAAAATAGATTTAAAAATTTAAAGACCATGACAACGGGAGTATTACAAGCAAAAGTTCAAATCAAGCGTGAGTACTGGTATGGTTATCTCGGCCTGCTTGCCGGCTCTACGTGTCAGGCTCTTTCGAAGATCGTATCATGATATGCTATCAACAAAAAGATGCCATCATACAAAAATCAAATGATAAGCATTATATCATATATATTTCCGACTCATAGAGCCTGCCTTTATGTTCGAGTTGTCCCCATGGTTATTACGATTATGGTAAACTGAC
>NC_049982.1:5855603-5882019 GCF_000003815.2 Branchiostoma floridae
GCATCACCTGTGCGTGGCGCGCTGTTCTCTGGTTGCGACTGTGGCAGTTGCGACTGATATATTTCCCCGTTTCGTCAATATCGACAATATCAGGGAAAACTGAAACCATCACAACATGCTAAAAAATCATAAATCTATAACCTCATCAGTAGACAAAAATTGCCGTAATGAACTCTGCTATGGGGGCAAATAAAATCTTACGACGATAGCGAAATTTTGAACATGTTCAAAATCCATTTCAGCTCTATTTTTCGCCATACGACGCTCCACGATTTACTATGATCCACTGCGATTGACGCAGGCACGCTCTTATGACCTCATCGTACGATGCACTACGCGCTTTGTGACCACGGCTTTATATACTTAAACCATTACTTCCGATTCTCCCCCGACTTACGACGCGCTGCGCTTATCCTGCGCATCGGAAGGAATCGCAAGGAATCGTACGCGCTTTGTGACCGGGGCTTTATTTAAGCATTTCCGCCATAAGATGTGTCATTTTACATGTTTTTAGGGAGCATTCCACTGTATTACAGTATATTTATTCCTGTTGCAATGTGTAATGATATCTGGTATTGTCCCACACATACCTGCTAATCATGTACGATTGTTCCAGATCCACAAACCAATGGGCATTATCATTGTTGTAGTTGAGTGTGCAGGATAGTCCTGAGTAAAAAGTAGTAGTGTTTCCGTCCACGGCACGGCTGGCAACAGCACCTTGGACTGTGACTGTCTGGAACGCCGGCTTTCCCAGGGCGAGATTGGTACCTCCCAAAGGAAAACATTCCCTCAGTAAAGGGGCCTTGATTTTTTCGGCAACCATGATTTTTTAATAAAAGCCCCCACATTTTCATGTTTTTTTTGGCCCCCCCCCCCCCCCCCCCCAACGACCAGGAGGTCAAGGAACTAGGTAGGTAAGTAGGTAGGTAGGTAATATATACACACACCATACCACTGGTATTGACTTAATATATTGTTTCCCCGTGTTTCTTTTTTCCGATCACAACGCCTGCTAAATATTAAAAGGGGTGGATCGACCGAGATGCATCCCTCACTCCTTAGCCAAATGACCTGAATATTTTTAATGGCGGTATAGTGGTCAAATATCGTCAGACTTTTGTTAAGATTTTGATGTAAATCTTTCATATCATTCCACTCATCTCATTTAAATTGTTGACTCTACTGCACCTGGGGCACCGGTAAGGACTGCAGGATTCGTTCACTGCCTTACTATTGCGTATTTTCGCCAAATTGTATAATTTAGATATTGCGTAATACATCAAAGTACGACTTAGAAGGCAACAAAATACACAAGACGTAAGAAAATTCGTTCTTTATCTCTGAAATTCCTTGACTACCTTTGGAACCTCAGTGTCGCACCGCTGCCCCAAGTGCAGTGAGATACCACCTTTACACTTACTTGATTCACAGATGTATCGTTTTTTTTTAACGCAGTTTGAATCCACCCACATATTCTTCCGTTGACTGTCAGAGATATCGTTTGCCCCTACACGGGAACAGTTTTTGTCTTGGTCGGGTTCCCCTGGCGCCCAGGCGGTAAAGTCCATGGCGGTACCTTGGCTGTCAACCCATGTCTCGTTCTGTCTAGTTATTCCCAGCCAGAAGCTTTCCGATCTGTAATATATAGCCCCAAAGGAAAACATTTCCTTTTTACATACGTCTGTGTTATTCTTAAACAAGCTGAGTTTACTAGGAGAACGAAATGTCCTTGCATTTTTTGTTCATGCTGTTGCCTAAGTGAGGGGCATCTTTGAGTCGGTAGAGAAATAGCAGCAACCAAAAGAAAATCAGCTGGAATAGCTCATTGATTTTGTGACGACACATCAAATTGGTATCACCTGCTAAGTAATAATTATATATGCAAGATTCGAAAGGAACCTATCATGTAATGCAATACACCTGTCCAGTGGTATCCGTTAGAAAAAAAATCGTTAAGATATCACTGTCTAATTCTTACACGCTTAGGCAGTTCTTATAAAACACAAAATATTCCAGCTCGTTCCAGTCCTGTGTCGCGGCTACCGTTCCTTCTATAGTGGCGCACCTCGCCTGGGCCGTGGCGTAGTCAACCTTCTCATCAGACGGACCTACATATGTCTTGTTATTGGGAAGGTGGATCAAACCATTCGTTGGACAAGTTTCGGGTAGGTCCCAACCTGTGGCGAGCAAAGTGAACGAAATTGTAAAGACTGTTCTTAAGATTTAACATGAGACAGATCGCGTCATATTTGTGTTGCTTCTTGCAAGTGTCTCTTCTAAACAATATTATTTCCTGATCCATGCCGTCGAAATATCTCCTTATCATGAATGATAGTTCAATCACACGGGTGGTCATCGATGTACAATGTGTTCCAAAGGTTCCGACAGTGGGACAACCTTAGCTGACACATTCTGTCGTATCAACGAATAGTTGTGGCGATGAATCCAACAATGTTTGGCATTTACTTGATCAGATCGAAATATTACATCAAGGCCAATTGTAGTAATTTACTTTCGCACTAGAAAATAAATACATACATACATAATACTTTCGCAATTCAGAATGATTTAATCCAATAGATTTCTTGTTGTCTCCCCTTAGCTGATCGATATCAGGGAGTTGACCGGTGTGCAAATCATGTTTGTCATCTACCTATTCAACGTTTGCAATGCATATGCAAATGTTGCATCTCACCGTCACAATTTAGACCATCTCCGTTAAGCGTCTGTCCGAGGTGACAGGAACACTGGAAGCTGCCCTCAGTGTTGGTGCAGACGTGCTCACATCCTCCGTTAGCGTCCGCACACTCGTCAATGTCTGTTGGCAAAATAAGTCAATCGATTAACTTAAAAATATGAAGAAAAAAAAAGATTCTTTAAATCTGGTTTATAAGCAAGTTAAATTATTTATGATGGATTCTTTTTTCTTCTGGACATACAAAATGTAACCCTGTCGGGATTTGCCAGGAAATCATCCATGCTGTATTCCGACACTGAACACACTGATAAAAATTGCTAATCTGTGAAATTCAAGAAATCCTTATGGAGTAAAGAATATCCTAGATTAAAGCAAATACTCACCGTCACAGGTTAAGTTGTTGCTGTTGAGTGTCAGACCAGAGTCACATGAACACTTGAAACTTCCCACATTGTTGGTGCAGGTCTTCTCACAACCGCCGTTATTGGAGGCACACTCGTCCACATCTTTTACCAGTGAAGAAATAAAAGGAATCCGATGTAAAATTAGCCGTTACAGTGACTTTGGGTAATACGTTTCTGCCCCAAATTGACGACCATATTCAACAAAGCCAATACTTACATTTGATGATAAACCTGGCATATTAGTGTATTGAACTGTTCCTGATCATGGATTTGTTTGTCTTGTTGAAAGGAAGCCTGTCAGGACCTTTCATGACATTATTCTCTCGGTGTTACACTGACTATTTAAGGACTGATGCGTATACAAACCGCTTTTACGTTCACATGAAGTATTTCTTAAAGAGTATACATCTGCCTCATGTGTTCACAATAACTCATGATAAGTAAGCTTACCATCACATGACAGTCCGTCACTGTTTAAACTGTACCCATCGTGACAGGAACAGGCAAAACTTCCAACGGTGTTACTGCAGTTCTGTGAACATCCGCCATTTGCCGTGGCGCACTCGTCTATATCTACATATAAGATAGCGAGAGGAGAGACGTTAGTGTATTCAAAGATATTAACCTCGGTCGATTCTTGATCAAATGACCTCAATTCCGGCATGGAGGTAGAGTGAGCAAATACCGAGTTATGCACAGATTTTCATATTGGTCTTTTATGTTATTTCATTGAGATCTATTTGACCAAACATGTGCATTCAATATAAAATGCCTTGCAAATGATATCTACAATGTTATACTTGAAATACATCTCTCCGGGAACGGAAAGGATAAGTAAGTATGTTGGAATACGTAACTTTTTGTTACATACATAGGATTACGGGCAACGTAGATCAGATCGTATTCAGAAATAACCTATAATAAAGGATTTTGGATAAACCGAGTGAACAAGTGTTGGCATGCTTGCTTACCATCACAAGAGAAACCGTCGTCGTTCAATTTGTAGCCAGTTTGACAGGAACATGAAAAATTGCCGATGGTATTGGTGCAGTTTTGCGCACACCCGCCATTTTCCGCGGCGCACTCGTCAATATCTGCATATAAAATGATGATAGAATAGAGGTTAGTCTATACAAAGGGATTCATCTCGGTCGGGTTTATGCCAAATGACCTGAAATCTTGCATGGAGATAGAGAATGCAAATACCGTCCTGGTCTGCAGAAATCTCAATGTAGGTCTTTCATTTATTCCATTTAGCACATTTTTACCGAACATGTATAGTTTTGGCCCTTGTACTCAGGTATAAAACAAATTGTCTGGAATCAACAATGCAGTGCGACGTTGGGTATATTGCAGATTACAGAATACCATCCTTTGTATGCGGCGTACATACGGGGTTATCATAAGGGCAAATCGTTACTGTCCGAAGAGAACGGTCTTACATCATTCACTATTGATGGCTTGGAAGATTATTATATTCACTGGTCAAATTTTACCCCTTAAAAAATGGCTGTCGCCTGAGAAGACACTAGTCTGTGTAACGCAAACTCCGCTATCCGGAGCTTGTAGACTCCTCCCCGATAGGCGTGGCAATGTACTACAGGCCTGAGAAGCGCGATTAAATCAGGCTAGAGAAGACACGAATAATGATTGTTCGGCAGGTGAAACCATCTACCCAGTCCCTCTGACAGATCACGTCAGATCGCTCCCGTCGCTGAGGTTGGAGGATGTGTGAGGTGGTTTATGCCTGTCGCCAAATTCGGTAACAAACGTTACCTCCACGAATACGAAGGTTATATTGTCGACGTATTAGACTAGAAATGACCGTTTCTGTGGCACATTACAATTTTTCTGGCTTTCTAAAGAAACAAGAAAGGGTCGTTGACTGCCATTTGTATCCCACCTTGTTTAACAAAATGTTGTACAGAAATGACTGTAACAAACGTTACCATTGTTTGATGCTTTCTAAGCTTTCTATCTTATCTGGTGTGAAAAAAATGCCCACTTTTTAAGTGTCCCTGGGGACGTCCACTTATATTTAAATGATGTAGCCAGTAATGTTAATTATTTTGAAGAAAAAGGGTAAAGTTTACTATTTTAACAAACGTTACTGGTAATACATTACCAATGGAGAAAATATTAAGTTTCCATTTTTGTCTATGGTTAAAAGAAGAATTTTTCTTAATAATCATTTAGGCTTCACTAAAAAAAGAAGCCGATTTTTTTCGAACAAAAAAATGTCATGTCATTTTTTTCACATTTCAATGAGAACGAGTGAAGGATGGTCCGGACGCATACCTTCATTTGTCTGACAGATGAATCCCTTGACGTTGCTGCAGCCTTTTGCATCCCATCTGGATTCGGTCAACCAATATCCGACACAGTTACCTGGTCCCGGTTCACCGGGGTACCAGTTTGAGAAGTCGGATGACGTCAGCGTTTGGCCGTCCTCAAATACCCACTGACCATTGGCTCTACTCATACCAAACCAGCGACCATTTACTCCTTCTGCTAGATTAGCGAGGAAAGTATTGGTGGCACTGTCCTTCGGAATGGCTAACATCCCGCCGTCTGAGGCACACGTCTGTTTAGCGTCGTCCCACGTCTTCACCTCAGCAAAGCTCTTGTAGCAAACTCCATTAAAGTGAACATAGTCTGCTTTTGGACAACCTGCAGCTGCAAAAATGAATAAGTAATTAACATCAATGATCAGCAGAGAGGATCAAGTTGCAATTTAGGTGGTTTTTGTAGACCTCTGGTCTTTAGGAATCCGTTATTTGAGGTTAAAACCCACCGGAAGTGGTGTGGACAATCATCGCTGGATTAGATGTGCACAATGTAATATAAGAGTGTTTTATATAATGCTTCATGCGTCGCTGGCATCATTCATTTGGCACTTTTCAAAGTGCATTATCTCAAATCAATATTATTTAGTCAGTATGATACTTTAATGAAATGTATGTGACCTTACTGAAATTTTGTTGGCGGGGAGAATATTTTACTTATTGTAAAATTCACTATCATAGAGAATTCTGTTTCAATAATTTTGGTAATTTAGCATTCTTGATACTGTTTTTATATTTTGTCTGGGACACTTCTCTGAATGAATGAATGAATGAATGAATGAATGAATGAATGAATGAATGAATGAATGAATGAATGAATGAATGAATGAATGAATGAATGAATGAATGAATGAATGGTTTATTTGATATCAGTCAGTAAAACTATTGTCCAAAGTTACTGTTGAGCAACTTTTTGTGATGAGGTACACATTGCAAACGACATTCGGAGTGGACATTATTATTAGTCATTAGACATTAGACAAAAAGACATGCCAATCAGGGCCTCATTTATTTATGATTAGTTGCTACAATAGCCTTCTTTGTTAAGATACGCCGTTCAGACTTTGAGCAAAATATACGTTATTTCGGTAGAGAAGATGATCAACTGATATAATCAATGCATATGATCAACGAGAAAAAAATGATAGAACGTCAAAGTGTTACGGTGGTATAAGGTCATTGAAATATCATTATTGAACATATCAAATTAGAGGCTCGGCAGTACGAAAAAAGAAGAAGACATACCTGGGCTAGAAAAGACTTGAACCTCGCACACGTTTAGTGTCCGTGCGGTTCCGGGAAGACGAATGCCCACGTACCGACCCTGCATTGCAGGACACAGGATGGTAACGGACACCTGGTTCCCGTCGATTTCATGATCACCCCCACACTTAGGGTTCGTGCTGACCTGGTCTGAATCCCCGATGTGGATGTTGAAGGGGTTGAGTCGTTCCCAACAACAGTCGTCCTGGCGGTTGAATATGACGATCCTGTAGATAGTGATGACAGAACAATTACAGAATTTCTTTGCACGTACCTGTATTAATTTGGCTATTTATCTCAAAGCACCTCGGTAATAAAATACACCGAAACATCAGTTACTCAAGCAACTGGACATGAAGTGGACAGGTTTAGGGAGCATTTACTCTGTATTACATGATCTTCATTCCTATCGTAATATGTGATGATATCTAATATTTTCCCCACATACCTGCTAATCATGTACGATTGTTCCAGATCCACAAACCAATGGGCATTATCATTGTCGTAGTTGAGTGTGCAGGATAGTCCTGAGTAAAAAGTAGTAGTGTTTCCGTCCACGGCACGGCTGGCAACAGCACCTTGGACTGTGACTGTCTGGAACGCCGGCTTTCCTAGGGCGAGATTGGTACCTGCAAAAGGAAAACATTCCGTCAGATTTTATCTTCACCCATGTCTTCTACTGAACAGCCATAATATACATCATACCACTGGTATTGAGTCAATGTATTGGTTTCCCCGCGTTTCTTCTTTTTCAACTTCTACGAAATATTCCAAGAGATGGATCGTCCGAGATGCATCCCTAATTCCATAGCCAAATGATCTGAAATTTTTCATGGCGGTGATGCGGTCAAATATCGCCACGCTTTTGCGAAGATTTTAATACAGATCTTTCATATTCATTGAGCTAATGTATATGGTTGACTCGTGTACCTTAATATTGAAACCAATTGTCCGGAATAAACAACCCAGTGCGACATTAGGTATACTAGTATTGCGCGCCGATCAAGGAATAGCTTGCTTTGTGTGCGGGTTACACAGCGGAATAAAATGAATTCTGGGATGGGCTTGTGTTCCCTAACACTTACTTGATTCACAGATGTATCTAATGTTGCCATTACAACTGTTGTCCCTCCACCGATCTCTGCGTTGATCTGCAGGGCTTAGATCACCCTGCACGATAAGAGAGCAGTCTCTGTCTTGGTCGGGTTCCCCTGGTGCCCAGGCAGTAAAGTCACTTATCGCCGTGCCTTGACTGTCAACCCACGTGTCGGCCTGTCTGGTTATTCCCACCCAGAAGACATCAGCTCTGAAATATGTAGCAAAATAATGATTTTTTTTAATACAGCACGTGTGTTCTGCTCTTTCATGAACAGAACACACGTTCTTGGTTCTTGGTGCATGCTGTTGCTTCCACTAGGACGGCGTTCTCACGGCGCTCTCACTGCGATGGAAAATTGGCCAGAGCGCGGTAAGAGCGCCGCAAAACTGCGCTAGTGGAATCTTTCCGGCGACCCTATCGTATCCCAGACAACAATTGTCATTTTGAACAAATTACATGACAAATTACGTGACAAATTCCATTTAAAAAAAAAACTAGCACCCCGGATAATCTTAGACTCAAGATTAGCGACTGTACAGTGACCAAAATCGGATTTGTGTAGCGCCTTGACTTTGCAATTTGAATATTGCGTAATGCGTAAAAGTATGACTTAAAGAAAATACACAAAACATACGGAATTTCGTTCTTTATCTCTGAGACATTCCACTAGTGTAGCTCTTTCTGGCGTCGCGGCGCTCTCACGGCGATGAGGCAAATTTGCCATCAGCATCGCAGCGAGAACGCCGTCAAGTGGAATGGGTGTATAAGTTAGTGGACCTATCCTGGATCGCAGATAGTAGCAGGGACCGAAAGAAAAGCTGTTGGAATAGCCGATCAGGTAAGTGATAATCAATTAAAATTTGACAAAAACTTATCATGCCACACAATACACAGGCGGTGTCCATTAGAAGAAAGAAAGAAAGGTTTCGTTAAGATATCACAGTCTAATTCTTACGAGCTTAGGCAGTTCTTGTAAAACACAAAGTATTCCAGCTCGTTCCAGTCCCGCGTCACAGCGACCGTGCCTTCTATGATGGCGCACCTCGCCTGGGCCGTGGCGTAGTCAACCTGCTCGTCAGACGGGGCCACATAGGTCTTGTTATTGGGCAGGTGGATCAAACCATTCGTGGGACAAGTCTCGGGGAGGCCCCAACCTGTGGTGAGCAAAGTGAGCGAAATTGAAGACTGTTCTTAAGATTTGATATTAGACAGATCGAATCATATGGCTTGCCTCTTCAAGTGCGTCTTCTACTACGCCTGTCACATTTGGCGAAAATTGATCGGACGTACGATTCTGTGGCAATAGCCCGAGCCCCGCTTATAATAATAATAATAACCTTATTGCACAACAATTGTACAAGGTACACAGAATGGCTAATATGTGGCAGGGACGGTTTTCAGGTGAACAATACGTGCAACCTTCTGTCGATCTTAAATATGACCGATCTTCCATCGATACGCCCGAAGATCGTGGATAATGTGACAGGGGTATAAACAATATCATTGCCTGATCCACGTCGTCCAAATATCTCCTCATCATGAACTTTTTTTTGTATTAACTTGATCAGATGCAGAGAACGTAGTCTACACCAAGACCCCATTGTAGCAAATACTTTCGCAGTTCTGAATGATTTAATCCAGTAGATTTCTTATTGTCTCCTCTTAGCTTGTCGGTATCATGGAGTTTACCGGTGTGCTAGTCACGTTTGTCCTCTACCTAACTGAGCTAAAAGCTTGGAATGCAAATATTGCATCTCACCGTCACAGTTTAGCCCATCTCCGTTAAGCGTCTGTCCGAGGTGACAGGAACACTGAAAGCTGCCCTCAGTGTTGGTGCAGACGTGTTCACATCCTCCGTTACTGTCCGCACACTCGTCAATGTCTGTTGGCAAAATAAATTAATCGATTAACTTAAAGAGTTAAGAAATGTCACTATAAATCTGGTTTAGTAGCAAGTTGTATTGTTTCTGATGGATTCGTTTGTCTTCTGCAAATACCTATTGGAATATGAATGAATGAAAGACCTTTATTGTACATTCATGCCTCGACGGGCTAGGTACAGGTCACTGATAACAGACATGACTGATAACAGACATAACAAACATATGCAAAAACAACAAGATACAATTAGCTAGCTGAAGGTACTAAGCTAACAGGATGGTCGACATCTTCTCGCTTCTTTGTACAGGTGTAGATATAGGAACAGATAATGTTTGATATATATAGAAATCATCCGTGCTGTGTTCTGACACTGACTGGTGGACTGAAACAGAGCGCTTCCACCTTCACAAAACAAGCATTTCTTGAAAATGCGTCATGTTTTCACAATATCTTATGATACGTAAGCTCACCATCACAGGATATCCCATCACTGTTTAGACTGTACCCAACGTGACAGGAGCAGGCAAAACTGCCAACGGTGTTACTGCAGTTCTGTAAACATCCGCCATTTCCCGTGGCGCACTCGTCTATATCTGCATATATAAAGGCGAGAGGAGAAAATTAAGGTTAGTCTATTCAAAGGGTATCATCTCTGTCGACCCTTCGCCAGGCCAAATGACCTGAAACCTGGCATGGGGTAGAGTGGGCAAATATGGACAGCCGTGACTTTGATGTCTGATCAAAAGAGACACAAGTTGGATATACACATAGTGATTGACAAGATTGACAACTGTTATTTTTCCCCCCAGGCTTCGTGCGCTCGACTTTGCAGGGGCTGCGGTGCTGTAATTAGATGATCTATGCATGCTTCGTAATTTAAGTGAGCATTGTGGAGTAAAGAATATCCTAGATTCATGCAATTACTCACCGTCACAGGTTAAGTTGTTACTGTTGAGTGTCAGACCAGAGTCACATGAACACTGGAAACTTCCCACATTGTTGGTGCAGGTCTTCTCACAACCGCCGTTATTCGAGGCGCACTCGTCCACGTCTTCATTCGGCGGAGGAAATGACATATGTCTTTGACTTTGAGTAATACGTTTGCAATGACTTTGAGTAATACGTTAGTGCACAACAATTCACCATGATCATGTTTAAAGCTAACAGTTTCATCCCATGATAAATCCGGATTATTAGTGAGTTTAACTGTATCTGACTAATTTGTCTTCTTGAAATAAGCCTATCAGGATTTCCAATAATTCATCCATCTATCAAATCAAATAAATCATTGTAAAGACTAACGTAGGGGTCACCCCAGAAAGGGCAGAAAAAAGCAGCCCATGATATGCCCGGCAGGGCCCGTTTTCCAATTAGGACTGTAGCCTTATCAAAAATAGTTATTTATTCTGTAGAATTTGGCATCAGGACACTCAGTAGATGTCACTCCATCTTCATCTTCAATCAGCGAAGATAATGACGTAAGATTAGCCGTTGCAATGACTTGGGGTAAAATGTTTCTGATAGATTCATTTGTCATGTTGAAATGAAGTCTGTTGGGATATCGATCTTCCAGGAAATCATCTTCGCTGTGTTACACTGACTAGTTAAGGACTCATCCCTATATAGACCGCTTTCACGTTCACACAAACAGGTATATATTGAAAGTGTATACATATGCCTCATGTTTTCACAATATCTTATGATATGTAAACTTACCATCACACGACGCCCCATCACTGTTTAAACTGTACCCATCATGGCAGGAACAGGCAAAGCTGCCAACGGTGTTATTGCAGTTCTGTGAACATCCGCCATTTCCCGTGGCGCACTCGTCTATATCTGCATATAAGATAGCGAGAGGAGAGTCAATTCAAAGAAATTCATCTCGTTCGATTCTCGACCAAATGACCTGAAATCTGGTATGGAGGTAGAGGGAGCAAATACCGACTTATGCACAATTTTTAATACTGATCTTTCATATTATTTCATTGAGATCTATTTGACCGTACATTCAGTCTGAAATTCCTTGTAAAGGATATCAATGCAAAGGAGGCTATCTACAATCATTGTTATACTTGAAATATATCTCTCCAGGGACGGAAGGGATAAGTAGGTAAGTTGGAATACGTAACTGTTCTTTGACATACATTGCATTACGGGCAACGTAGATCAGATCATATGCAGACATAACCTAAAATGAAGGATTTTAAATAAATATAGTGAAGGAATTCAACGCCATCTTGGTCGACGTTAGGCCAAATGACCTGTAATCTGACATGGAGGGAAAAAAGGCAAATACCGTCATGGTTTGCAGAAATCTTAATGTAGGTCCTTAGGGACCAATCAGCACCCTCGTCCAAAATTTGGACGATTTCAGACGTTAGAGATGTCAAGGCTCCCAGACGGGATAACAAAGAAGTGAGTGTGTATAAGATAATATAGTATATAACGTTAATACTGAAACGTGAACTACTATCCAGATGGTACCCAGGCTATGTTGACAGGGAATTGTAAACAAACTGTAAATCAAGAGAGTGTCTCTATAAATTCTCTAAGATAAAAAAAAAATAGTTTGCGGTAATGTCTTTACAAATGCTGTGACAAGCTACCTGGGCTTCATTCCTTACCACTGGAAATTTCGTGACGTCGCTACTGCCAAAGTTCAACAATCACAACTCACTTAATTAGAAGTAAACAATAATCTCTGATCGCACAGAAACGTACCTAGACTACCGAATGTAGCCCGAAACCCTGCCGCTTCCAGTGAAGAGTTGCTGACAAAGGTAACGTGCATCAAGTTACCCGTACTGTTCACAACGCCAGGGTTACCCTCGCAAAACCTGCCCAGCAGTTCCGAGCTTTGGCTGCTCCCGTCATACACCGCGACATAATCCGATAGGCAGTCCCCGTCGTCGGCTAGGTCAAATGTCAGGAAGGTCAATGACACTGCCATGCCAGAAGGTGCTTCGATGGTCCAGCTGCACAGACTGTCACTGCTGTAGTTCCCCCACCCATGATCTCCACTCGTTATCGTGCCCTTGGTAGCCATGGTAACGTAGGAGGGCTTGTCGCCATTGCAGTGGTAGGTCGGCTCCTCGATGGACACTGCTTCTGGAACTAATCCGCCAGTAACAATATTCATGATATTGATTAGACAGAATTACAAACATATCAATATGTTATTCTGAAAATGTTAGTTTCTTTTATTTCTTAACTTGTGTAAACGAATAAAAGAAATCATTCAAATGAACTCCAAATCATTTTGCAAGCACCTAGAGGTTGGCTTTAATTTTGTAACCTATTTACTAAGTGTAGCAGACACAAGAATGGCGTGACAATAAAATTGAATGGTTGCAAAAAGTTTAAAGTGTACGACATCAGTATGAAGTCATTTATGTAAATTCGTTGGCTGAAACCGTTAAAATTGGTATTACCGTCGAACTAAAAAATATGAAAAGATTGTCAAAAAGAATGCACGATAGAATACACAAATGTTTCATGACACCTTTTGTCAATAGCAACAGTAACTACTCACTGATGTCAAAAAGTTCTGTCATGCATGATGAAGCTACCAGCTAGAATCCGCCATCTTATATCTCCTATCTTGGAAATTTGACCATATATTTCTTTCAACATATTGGCTTAAAAAGCACTAAATCTAAGCAAATTTATAACACTTACCATGAATCGTGAATTTGAAAAATCTTACCGTCAGAACAATCCCAATACTGCGCTGCACAGGCAACCTGATAGATATGACCCTTACCTCGTCACTCATGACCTCAATGAACAGCGGCGTATGTAGGCTGTTGAGCTTCTCATTAATAAATAAATATCCAAGCAAACCAAAACTAACTTGAGGACACATGTTACAGAGGGACCTTGTCCAAATGGGGACTAGCCTGAGGGAAGTTGAAACCCTTGCTCAAAATCGCCCTTGCTGATCAACGTGTCACCGGGCACGGGAGGATCTAAATCTAAGTATGTCTGAGGGAGAATATATGCTGCCTCTTAAATGCAGACATCATGTAAAGTGAATGGAGCGAAGTCCTACCCGTAAAAACTCGTGGAACTCTCGTTTTAGAATGTATCAAGGACATACCTGGACCAGAAAAGACTTGAACCTCGCAGATGTGTAGTGCCCGTGCGGATCCGGGAAGACGGATGCCCACGTACCGACCCTGCATCGACGGGCAGAGGATGGTAACGAACGCCTGGCTCTGTGCGATCTCATGATCACCGCCACACTGGGGGTTCGTGCTGACCTGGTCTGAATCCCCGATGTGGATGTTGAAGGGGTTGAGTTTTCCCCAACAACAGTCCTGACGATTGAGGATGACTACTCTGTGGACATTTAAGACGAAGCAATGTCACATCTATATCTATTCGGATTTATTTATTTGTATTATATTATGTATATCTAGTGTATATCTACCATTCCCTTCGTGAAACGAAGGGTTTGTAGTCACTGCTGTTTTTATGTCAGGGGGTCATTTGTCAGCCTGATAACTGGGGAACGCGTGGATGGATTGTTTTCATATTTGGTATGTGGGTAGGATTAGACATGACAAAGGAATGGCAGGAATTGCGTTACGGCAGGGCGCTCTAGCGGCGTGTTATTGTACTGCAGCAGAACTTCCGGTTTTGCTATTTTTTGTTTGGGACTTGTTTGGGTGATGATTTTTAAGTGGTATGTAGCTGTGTAAAAGCATAGTAAGGTGTGTAAGTTTTGACCACCTATGGGTTTCGCAGGGGCGGTGAAAGTAATTCTTGTTTTAGGTTTTGAGAAGGAATAATGCAAGAAGGGGGTGATGGATCTTAATGACTGTAGGTATGCAGATAGTTTATGTAATGATGTTCCTAATTGTATGCTTGTTATGCAAATTAGGAGGTAATTTGCATAATGAAATAGGTACGTGTAGAAAGTTCGTACACTGCGTGTCTGTGAACAACATATCTGGATAACGGCCGGACAGATTGATCTAATATTTGGTATGTAGGTAGGTATTTGGAAGAGGAAGAAACGTACGTGGCGTTTTTTGGTCTTTTGGCTTTTGGCAGTTTTGCAGGGGATGTTTTTAGTTGGAAAATAGGGTTGTGGTGTGGCTATATTTGTGTGTAATGGCCTAATGGTTCTATATTTGGCTGGTTACGTCATCCCCATGCCCAAGCCTAAAGCGGGAAATGTGCTAGTGGGATGATTGACAAGAAGTGACCCCAAAGGTCATAGTTGCTGCAATAAGGTCAACACGACTATAAACCAGACGATAAGATTACAAGAAAATTGTTTATAGGGACAGTACATTATACATGATGGGGTGTACATGTTATGTACACATAAGATTTGATAATCTGTAGATCAAGAATAAGGGCAATGATGATATGGTATACAGGGGCGTATATCATACGTTGTAAAAGGGGTGTACATATACATGTAACAGTTACTACCGATACATTACATTGTTGAACAAAGTTACGTAATGTTTTGCAGAAAGTGAAAGAATGTTCCATCATCTTTGTTGCAGGTAACACGTCGTCAATAATGATCTGTATTGCAGGGGTCTCATATCATACTTAAAGGGGTTGTACAAAAACTACATTACTTTGTGGAAATGTCAATGCAATGTATAAAGTCGTCAATATTATATTAATATGTTTTATCTCGATACTGTAGTACATTATACACATTGGAAGTATATAATGTACTACATTGCGGAGCTAGGTAGCAATTTTCATACTTAATATCTATAAATATTTTTTCAGTTAGAAATGTAATAAATTTGACTGTCCTGTTATGAAATGCTTCGGATTATCAATTGTGCAAACTAGCCCCTGGTTTGCATTAATAGTCCTTTAGAAGGTTATGTTTTGGTTAGCGTTTGTATGTATGTATCTATGTTTTTAGAATTAAGACCAGCATAACTTGAGAACGCCTGGATGGATTGTATTGATATTCGGTATGTTGGTGGGTCTTGATGAGATCTAGAAACGATTAGATTTTAGGCCCCATAGCGACCTTGTTACGGTACTGAAGCGGAACGTCCGGGTTTGATATTTCGAGTGTTGAACATGTTGCGGCTATGAGTTTCGAGTGGTAGACAGCTCTTGGTGCCGAGAGTAAGTGGTATAGGTTTGGTCCCCCTAGCGGCTTCTTTTGGAACTGCAGGGCAGGTTTAGTGTCAGACTTTGAAAGTCGGATTGTCATGGTTTTTGGTATGTATGTTTTTCTTACTCTCCAAGCAGAGGTCGAGTCGCGGAGATATACTAGTAGTCGAAAAAAATACACGCGCGATCCTCCTACTGGAGAGTATTTTTTTGTGGAATTTGTAAATGGGAAAGAGAAGAACATTGATTGATATATATTATGCAAAATATAGACCTAATTTGCATATATAATTAATAAGAAAGTGTTTTAATGTCAGTGGTAAATGACGGGAACTTCTTAGTTGTAGCATTTGGAAGCTATGTACGGATGAATATCGTTGAACATTAATTATGCAAATAAGGTCGTTATTTGCATAAATTATCAGAAAATGCGATGAAAGTCTTTTTTTGGTAACATACATTATTTATGCAAATCAGCCCCTGATTTGCATGATAAAAATTAATTATGTGAGGCATCTCCAAAGCTATCTCACTTGCTCGCTCACAGCCTATGACAAAAGCTATCTGCATTCCAAGTACCATCACAATCTGTCAACCCAAATTATTCCACTCCAAAGGGATGATGCAACTACATCGGCGCGGGAAACTTCCTGTAGAATTCAGAGAATTTTTGCCAATCGGACGTATCATATACTATTAGGCTAGTCCCTGAGATATAAGAGCATATATCTAGCTATAAAAACACTCTCTAACCACCACACCCTCACCCATTTCACGAAGGTTGAGTTCTACGAACGCTTGTTATGTTCTAATTTTGCAAAATATCAGTGGATGAAATAAAAGACCGACAAGTGAAAGAGAAGAATATTGATAGATAGAATTTATGTAAATAAAGGCTATACTAGTATTTGCATGATTGATAAGACAACGCTGTCATTCCATGGTGGTAAATGGCGGGAATTTTAGACTTCCGACATGTGGAAGTTACCGAAACGTTGGAAGTTAAGTTATTTGCATAAAAGATTTATGAGAAAAATGCTTGTGTATCCAATTAAAGATGAGACTGTCATACTTTGGGTAAATTCTGTTGTTTAGGTGAAGATGATTAACTGCCATAATGTATGAAAATGAGTGCAACTTATGCCTAGCGCCTATTTGACAATGTTTAAACAATAAGAAACGTACATAAAGCATCAGCTGTAAAGGTTAAAATCACTTAGAGGAGGTATGGGGTCGTGGAACCATTTTACTTAAGGATTCTTTTACAGATTTAAAAGCACCGTGCTGTACACGTACCTGTCAACAGTATACGATTGACCAAGATCCACCCACCATCTGGGATCAGATTCTTCCTGTGTGTGTGAACAGGAACCAGCGTACATCCAGGTACTGGAGGACCCGTCTACGGCACGGTTGGCAGCATACGGTTCGTATGTGCTTGATTGAAACGCAGTCTTCCCCTGGGCGATATTGGCACCTGTCTCAGGCGGGAGGATTTTCATCAGCAGTGTCATGATCATATTAAGCACTAACGTCTCACGTGAAACAAAAAAATTCTATTGCCATTAAAAGCAAAATATTTCCTGTTTAGGTGGGGTTAGCGTCATATGTTGAAAAAATGTATCTTAAGACATTTAAGGCTGATAAACCAAGATGGCGGATAGCTAAACTACAGACGTCTGCTTGCAGATAGATGTGCAAAAGTTAGGTGTGACGGATCGTTCAGTGTAATATAACCAGCTGCTGCCGCGCCGCGTGCCTGCGAAGCTGGTGTGTTACGCCGAATGGCGGATATACAGATACAGATACTTCTAGGCGGTGACAGCCGTCATTTTTCAGACATTTTAAAAACATTTTTAAACATTCGGCTGGCACATTTTTTTTAACACCCTGTAAAATGATTCAAAAAGTTCGGTAGTTACCTAAACGCCCGTAGAGTTGGATCTCAGCCACGTATGGCTCCAGGCCGTGTGACGTTTGCGTGATGTCCACTTGCCAATAGCGACTCAGCGCCACAAACCCTGTAAACGCCTTCACTTGCCTACCAGCTAAGCCGGAAAAGGAAGTGACGTCACCCCAACCTCCAGCTGGGTCTAAGGTCTTGATGGTGAAGGCGGCAATGTGGTGAGTGGCTGTGTCGTCTTCCTCGTAGCTCACCACGCGGATCTTGGACAGCCAATGGTATTCTTGCAAATCAAAAGTGACGAAGTAGTTGTTGTCAGTCACACCTGTGGGGCGCCAGTAGGTGAAAAGGTTTCCGTCCAGCGTCTTGGACGCGTCATACACAGTCCCACCGTCATCGTGGGGGGTCCCGGCGGAGCTCGTCACAGAACTGGAGTCCAAAGTTAACCATCCAGCGTCATTTCCTTTATAAGGCAACAAATTCATAATTAAACCCTCAAACCACCGTATGGGGTCAAAACTGACCCCAGGCGTATATCGATGTGTGCCATCATGGCATTTCTGGTCGAAAACAAATTTCGTTCCATGAGTTTGTTTGTATATATGTCCTATAACTTCTTATACGTTTTTAACGAGATTGGCTCATTATTGATTAAGTTATCTTAGAAAGTTTATGCATGGTCCAGTGGGGTCAAAACTGACCCCAGCATTTTTTTAAACAAACTTTTGCGACCCACACCTGAACTACTTATCGTAGGATCACGAAATTTTTCAGAGAATGCTGTACATGTAAGCCAAAATTATTGCTACAGCTTTTGTGCCATTATCATGTTATATGACGACATTATGACGTCATCTAGGTAATCTCGGCCGCCATCTTGGATTTTGCCTGATGACGTCATTAAATTAGCATAAATTATGAATATTGAGTCATGAAATTTACGTTGAATTTCATAAGATGTAATAAGCAACTGATATCTGCTAATAAAACCTTAAAACTTAAATGTTTAATACAAAATTAGAAAACTTAATAATAATAATAATTAGTAATAAATATGTCTGTCAGAATTTCGTTGCCATGGCAACATGAAAAATGATGAACATACTTTGTTCACTGAAAATGTTGGCTTTCAACATTTTCTAAAAAGTCACCAAGTTTGGTGACCCTAGCATGAGCCATTCAGGCGCTATACGGCATTGAAGTTGGCATCAAAAACCTCCTTCCCTTTCTGAATAGCATTGGTGCAAAATGTGGTCCTCGTGATCTTTTGCATAAATTATGATAATGAGCTAGAAGTCTTCTAACCTAATCATGTCAGACTGTCCCACATAGATTAATGAAACTAAACATATATACAAATCACAAAAAGAGTCACACAAAAAAACTGTATTTGTACAAAACGTTTTGGGGTCAGTTTTGACCCCATACGGTAATCTACGTCACAAAAAAGCTACGGTGGTTTGAGGGTTAATACGATAAAAGGCTAGGATAGGAAAGGTTTCTGTCAGGTCATGGCTTGAGCGTATGCGAAAAAAGGAAGGAGCCGTGGCGACTTGATCTCCAAGCAGATCTTTGCTGGGAAGAAGTTTTGCTGGCAGGAGTTCCGACAAGCCACAGCGAAGAAAATCGCCCCTCCTCGTGCCTTTGATCGGTGCGGCCAGTCAAACTGCCAGTTAAACTCCTTCCAAAGCTTATGATACTATCTTATGCTATAGAAATAAAATTTTAACTGAACATAGCAATTTCACTGTGTCCATTGTACAAAACGCCTACTGTTTGTGTCCATTAGACGGACACAAACGGTTGGCGCTTTGATCGACTAGGAAATTTCTTACCTTGAACTTCAAACACTTCTACTTCACACAGCGTGAGATACTGTGTCCTGTCGATCAGCTGTACAGACACGTAACGGCCAGTGATTGGTTGATCGCAGTCGACGGTTATGCTCCGACTTTCCGGTGGATCGTCCAGCTGATTGGTCGTTCTCCCACAAATAGAATTTTGGGATATATCCGAGTTCTCTCCAACTCGAACCTGGAACTCTTCAAGACGATTTCCTGTGTGGTGTTACATAATGACCCAATTGACTACAGGCGGCGTCAAAAATATTACATTAACGTTCAGGAGGAATCAAAATGTCAAAACTGTATAGATGTGTAAAATAAACGTATTGTCTCCGTACCAGAGCCGTCCCTCCTGTTTTGTAGACGTACTCTTCCAATGACGTAACTTCCGCCCAAATCCAGCTTCCACCACGGCTCGAAGTCCAATTGTGTGTGAGCACAGGCAGGCAAATTCGTGTCCGATCCTTTGTATCCGTCCACGGCATCGGGCGCTTTCGGAATAAAGCCATAAAGCAAAGGAAAGGAACTACTCTGCGTTGCTGTCTTTCCCACAGCGATGTTGTTACCTAGTTAAAGAAGACAAGGGTCATTGCAGATTAGTTTTTATTCTTTTAACCTAACTACAGCAGATTTTATTAGAGAACGTTTTTTTTTAATGCGGAATGATATCAGATGGGGTCATTAGAAGTTTCTGAGTATTAAGACTTGGATGGTGCTAAAAAAGACTTCTTCTAATTTCTAGTGTATCCGGGCTCATTGCCAGGTCCCTAGCAACCGATTTCATGGATTCAAAAATCAATCGAATTTTTGGCTATCATGCTATGGAAAAAGGTGACAGACGGTCATCGAAACGTCGGTGAAAATAAAGCTCTGGTTGTGTAAAAAGAGTCTCTTTATTCAGTGACGTACCAACCTGATGAAACGGATCATGCTATAGAGTTACTCAACTCAAGTCTAATCTGAATCACCCACAACTTGATCGAATTTCGCAAGTACATGTACTGTTGATTCCCAAGTCTAGATTTGTGTCCAGTCATCGAAGCACTTCTTCAAAGTTTGACCCTTTGTCAGTTTTTGAAACTTTGTCTTGTGCTGTACTTCTTCTTTTCTTCTCATCAAGGCTATTAACAAACACCTAAAGGACAGGTGCGAGGCAAACCATTTCTTCACTTTCGTCAACAACACAAAATTGTGGAGCGATGATGACCACAACAAGTCGATATTCGAGCGAGACGGATACCACCTGAACGCCGATGGCGTAAAGCATAATACCCGCATCAAAACTTTTTAATAAAGCCTTCATAGAGATGGTCGAGCGTATGAGAGATTTTATGCTAAAGGTGGATTTGCGTGTTTTTACCGAAAGTTCTTGAGATCATAATAGTACAGTGTAGTTGACTCACCTATACATAGCTTTGCCGCGTGTTCTATCTGACTCTTGTTGAGGGCGACATCATAAATCTGTACACAGGAAACGCTTCCTTTGAAGTGGTCCGAACCCACGGCACCGATGCGGGCCGCATGGTTGGTACCGAGCTCGTACACGCCGATGTCTGTGCTGACGAGCTCCAGTCCCTCGTACCAAAGCTTCAGCATGCCTGTGCTGTAGTTGTACGTCAAACCAACGAAGTTCCACTGGTTGGGTTTGAGGCACCGCGCTTGTGTGGTCTGGTTTGAGGTCGCATTTCTGCTGTAAACCCTTCAAACGTGAGAGAGGAGCATAAATTTTCTCCACTACCTAGTTCTCCCCCATATGGTATGCCCACTTCAGTCTTCCTTTCTACCCTTACTCCTTTACTTGACTCTTTAATTCCTCCCTCCTTCATTTTCTTTCCTCTCTTGCTAGGTTCTTCAACATATTCCTTTCCACATCTTTCCCATTTCGTAATTTCTTTTAACATAATTTTTCCCTCATATTTACCACAACTTTTTTCTAAATACCCCAGTTTCCAAATTTAAACCCTCCTTCCCTAACCCTGCCTCCCGTGTTCATGTCCAAGTAGATACTGAGGAATGAAGTAGACATTATGACACGCTCAGCAAATTCCATCTACTTGAACACGGTTTGCTTGGCTATCATACAAACTCATACTAAGCTATATGGCTAAGCTACAGATCTAGAGTCCTTTTATCCTAAATGTTTGGGAGAGGACGAAATGACTCTGGCCGTCTTGATACGAGGTAAGTTGGGCTTGGCCATCTCTCTTGTTGTATTAATATCATTACTACTATTTCCTATTATTACTATTACCTTGCAAGCAGGAAATACGTTGAGTCTTGCCAGAGATGGACGCCGCTTGCGCTGTCCCCATACTGCAGTATGGGTCCTGCCCCTCCAGTTGGGTACACGGAGGCCAGGATGGTGAGGGAGTACCGAGTGTCCAGCGTCCTGTCGTCTGGGACCTCGATGTAGGAGGTACTGCTGCCGGACATGACGTAAGAACCTTCGGGTTCGCCGTACACGCCAGTCCCGAGGGCCACGTTCACACCGGTGACATCATTTCCGTTTCCGCTGATGTCCGCCAGACCGTACTGCTTGTTGAGAGGCCACAGACCAACCGGCTGCGCTGCTGTTGAATAAGATACGAAGGAAGGGAAAACGTGATTGAAGTATTTGGCCATTGCCTTCATCGGTACGGACACTGTTTTATTCTTTTGCAGACGTTTCAACGACTTGCTTGTTGTCTTCATCAGTGCATAATAAACAGGTTAATTCTATATCAAAACAGCTTCTGAGCAGTGAAATGTAGAAGCGAGTAGAAACAGCCACATGAGTCATGGCTCCCGAGAATCTAACCGCCAGGTCACAACCCAGCGTCGCTAACCGCCACACCAAAAGGTCCGGACCGTTGGACTGGTCAGTTGGTGGCGATTGAACCCCACAGGAGCAGACATTGCTCTTTAATCACTGATATAGACGACATACAACACAAGACTTTGAAACGTCAGCAGAAGAATAAAAGAGGGCTGTGTACCGAAGGAGATTTTGGTCAATTAATTCACTGATTGAAGTATTTGTGCTGGTGTCTGCCTCGTCATTAATAAGGTAGTCACATTTAGTCCTATTTCCCCTCTGCGAGGTTTATCGAAGGATGAAGTACGTTACTCTAAAGTAGATGTGTCAGAACAATGTGTCACTAATGTGTTTGTGGAAAAACCCTCTAGAAAACATATTTAGTTTTTGCCAATTGTTTCAAGAAGGACGACAAAGCTGTGGTTGTCAATGTTACACAAATTCACGTGATCTTACTTTTTTCTTTCAATCTATAACGTTTTCATATCAACAAAGGCGATTTCTTAACGTCCGAAAACGTACATGACTGAAATACAAATAAGGACCCCAACATGTTCTGCCCTCAAATGCATTTACCTGCTATATCTCGATTTACCCGGCCGCACAAACTTACCCCTGCACTTTCTTGCGGCGTCCCTGATCTGATCGCTGTTCAACGGGATGTTATAAACCTGCAGACAGGCGACTCGCCCCTGCAAAGTCCGACTATCCCCGTCCCTCAGCCCAACACGGATGTCGTAGTCGGTTTGCGTCTCGAATGTGCCGACGTCACGGCTTCCTACTTCTGTCCCGTCATGCCACAATTTGACCTTGCCCAAAGGGTAGTTGTAGGTCATGCCGACGAAGTTCCACTCGTTGAGGTTCAGTGTGTCCACATTTAGAACATCCTTATAAACGTTATCACGAGTCCTCATTCTTGTAATAAACAAAAGGGATGATACTGATTACATTACACATTTGGCCAATGTTACTAAAACAACGTGGCAGATCTGGATACGATTTCTGTTCCACTGCGCTACAGCCTGACCTCCATAGCAGGCTTTTTGGCTGGTGATTTTTTGTTTAATTTGTGCTGTTTCCTGATGTTTATCAGTTATGCCTTAGTAACTTTTATAAACCTGGTAAAACCTGAACCATCAGACGCTAATATCCGATTAGGCAAGTGTTTTTGAATTGACGGTAAAATAACAAATTGAGGCTCAGTTTGCACATTATCAACGGGTTCTTTAAGTCGTTTCTAAATCCATTTACTATGCAATTTGAACATTCAAAGACATCGATGAAGATATGCCGTAAGTTAGCTACCGCATCTGTCATGTACTGGTCGTGAGAGTGATATACAATGCAGATGAAGATAGGCCTGACCTTACACTGGGTTGACTGCTCCAAACCAACTGCCAAACACCCTATGTTGGTCTGGAGCAAGGTCAAGAGAAGGTTCTGAATGTGTAAAAGTGGCTTAACACTCATGTCTCCTACCTTGCATACAGGTAGCCTGTGTCCTTTTGCCAGAAGTGTACGCCGTAGTCGTTAGTTCTGTAGTGGAATATGGGCCCATCTGTCCCTGTAGGGTAGAAGTAGGCCAGTATCGTCATGGAATACCGGGTGTCCAGCATCCCGTTGTTGGGGATCTCGATGTAGGAGGTGCTGCTGCCGGATAAGCTGTACGCCCCTTCGCTCTCACCGTGCACACCGTTCGCAAGGGCCACGCCCACACCGGTTGCGTCATTTCCGTATCCGCTGACGTCACGCAGCTGAGTGTGCCCGTTGAGTGGCCAGAAGCCAACAGGAGCAACTAGGGACATTGAATATGGAGAAGGTTAGGACGGTAAAATTTTTTCAATCATTGAAGCACAACGCTCGAATGTACATCACTAAGCGTTCACCTCAGTAAACCGGCGAGTTTTACATTGCAAAATTTAGAGATAGACGTCTTCTTCAGCCTTTCTGACATTATTGGGAATAGCCATGCACCTCGTATTACCTTGCACGAACGTCGCTAACTAGCAAATTTGACCGGGATCAAACCGTGCTACCTCTGCGTACATCTGTAACTTAGTAAATCCTTCAATATCAAGGAACCAAAAAAAATCCAATGAACCGTTTACTAGGCAAAGATCACCTAAAAGCGGGCCTGATATTTCCGCGTCATATTTTCAATGGTGAACGGTGATCTTTTTAAGCCCCCTTTCCACTAGACGGCGATCACGCTGCGCTATCACTGCGACCTAAATAGGATGTATATCCTTCGCTTTCACACTGGGTATATCATACAAAACGTAAAAGTTTGACTGAAAAGTTTCGTTTCTTTTTTATACAATTCCTTGAGCAATCTGTCAAATTTTAAGTCGCAGAGAGAGCGCGGCGAGAGCGCTGTCCTAGTGGAAAGGGGGTATAAATGATTTAAGCGACGTCCGTACCTTCCGCAATGTCCGCCCTCATGCTGATGTGATTAGACCACGTGACGGGGCGGAACCTGACATAACGAGCGTGGAAGGGTCCGTTGTAGTCGACCAGCACGTGCGTCACCAGACTGTCTATATCACTGTTACCTGTGAACACCTGGGGAGTGCACAACATATTGGATTCAATTCAATAATATTGCAATGTATTTTTTTCATCGATGTTCGATCGTCACACAGCTACAATTGCAAACAATTATATCAGCTCTTCGTAAATAAATAGTGCAACCACCTTCAACGCAAGACGAAATTACTCGATGCGTATAGTGCAACCACCTTCAACGCAAGACGAAATTACTCGATGCTTATAGTGCAACCACCTTCAACGCAAGACGAAATTACTCGATGCGTATAGTGCAACCACCTTCAACGCAAGACGAAATTACTCGATGCTTATAGTGCAACCACCTTCAACGCAAGGCGAAATTACTCGATGCTTACAGGATGAAGAGGACATAAAAAAAGTCTATATACTACCATACATATGCTCAAAAGAAACCAAAATGCAGTACTTTCAGTACAGAATTATATAAGTTCTTAACCACCAATGCATGTTTAAAAAAGATAAAATTCAAAGAATCTGATGCCCATATTGCGAAGAAAAGCAAACAATAGTACATCTATTCGCGGAATGCCACACCGTCAAAACTTTCTGGAAAGAGTTCACTGACTGGTAGAAAAAAGAAAATCAGCATCCCGCAGATCTCACCAACAATGAAATTATTTATGGCCACTTGTCCCACCTTCAAAACAATAAAATATTGAACAGGTGTATCCTACAGGCCAAATATTACCATTTCAGCACCGCCATTAGCAATGCCTACCGCACGTTCCATGCCGTAAAACATAGACTATTAGAGTATGCTTAACATAGTGTTAGTGGTTTCAAAGTGATGTAAGTGTCTAGGAATTCGGGAGCCAATTGTAAAGTTATTCATTTTATAGTTATGTATCTGTTGTAGCTGGAGATGTAGTCATGAAGCTGGACGTGTAATTGTAAATGTAACAACGTCCAGGATTTTGAGAGCCAAGTGCAAAGTTTTATAGCTATGTATCTGCTGTAGTCATGAAGCTATACATGTAGATGTCACAATGTGTGTAATTGTTAAGGTTTTTTTCTCAATAAAAGCTTTAAAAAATGTATGTATTTTTTTTTCATCGTCAACTCTCATAAGCCCGAGGATGTTAAACGTGTGCGTATATCGGGTGCGTTACATGAGTGTTGAATTGATATTTGTTGACTAACGTAAAGTTTGTGGCCGAAGAAGTTTTTTTTCGATTCGATGGCCAGTCTGTACTGGCCGCGAACGTAAACTGAGTCAAACAAATGCCAAGACGGGACTCATTAGGACTTGATATACACGCAAGCGAGACAGCCCCCAAGTGAGTACCGAATACGGTTGTAAGAGAACGCGAAAAACGGCCAGTGCTGAGTGTGAGCGGTGCTGACTTACATGATGCTATCAGGCTCTTGCAGTAAATGCATGACGCCATACGGTGCTATGAAAATGAGATAAAGTTGCGCGCGTGTCTCACAGGACTGAGCCAAATTTCGAAAGGTATTCGCTAAATGGTGCAAACTGGTGCCAATCTGAACCAATTTGCCGCCTGACAT
>NC_049982.1:5882119-5925536 GCF_000003815.2 Branchiostoma floridae
TATATGCACATACAAACACCCGGGCACTTTAGCCTGACCGCGAAAATTTGCCAGTTCGGCACATTTTGGCGCATCCAAGCGAAATACTTTCTGGATGGCCTAGAAGAGGTCTTCAGCATTTCTTTTTCACCTTTTTCTGTGACCACATGAGTCATAAGAAATAAAGTTACAGAATAAGAATGTTGTTTTGCTTGTACATGCTGCAGTACAAGACTTTAACCAGATTCTCCGACGTATGTGTATCTGGCGATCATCCTTTAAACCCGTGTTACACACGCAAATGTCCCGGACTTTAAGTAAGTGTCTGCTATTATTAAACACCGACTGTGTACTTACGATCGTGTCTCCGTTCGCGTCTTTATACCACATTTCATCGCCGCTGGAGTTCCCGTACGAAATGCTGTATGACGTCACCCATTGGTTATAATGTCCAGATAACAAACGTCCCTGGGTTCTGATGACACCAACGGTTGACCTTTGCCCCATGTCAAACTGGAGCCACTGATCGGCATTATTTGTCGCGGCTACCCATGCCCTAGAAGAGCTCTTGAAGTTCAGTCGCGCGTTGGTGGCTCCATGATTTGTTGTATACTCGGAAGACGCTGTGATGGCAGCTGTTTTAACAGAAACATGTGCAGAAAGTGTTATCTCTTTGTCCCCCTGAGATTTATTTCCGCCAATTTAACTCCCTCTCCCAGGCACCAAGCTGGATAATTAGTCAGCTTAAGTAAAACTTGACCTATTCTGTGCTTCTGCTGCAGATTTACTTCACCAATTGATGAGGGTAGCTTCAGTATGCAGCATTTAAATGAGAAATGACCCAAATCCATAAGATACTGGACCCACATACAGACTCACACAGGCATTATATATGTGCATCCCCGTATATATAAGGTCTCAGAAGGACATTAAGTTTAGCATCCATTGGTGTCCCACATTTACGATAATTCCTCCTGCTACTACCACTACTATCACATACATCAGCGTTACCACTGCTTCGAAAATAGAATTATGATAGACAGAAAAAGTAAAGCTATCGCGTCATCGACATGGTTGCGGTGGAAGAAGGGAGGGACGAAAAGAGGAGATGGAAAAAAATTGCGGGGAGTCTGTGATGCAGCCTGCTCCATAAGATCTGATGGCGGGAGTGAGTGGGAGTCCCATGTGTAGGTCGGATCTACCCTGCGAGCGACTGTATCCAACTGACAACTTTAGTGGGGGAGGGGTCGGCAAAGATCCACAATTAAAATCAATAATCACTATTGTTGATTATATGGAATCTAATAGATGCTTTTGAATAAAGAATCGTACAAACAGGTAGGTGGATCGCTCGTTGCATAAACGATGTCATATAGTACAATCATCTGAAAGGGAGTTTTACCTATTTTCCCGGGCCTGTACACAGAAATACGGCGATCAGCACCGCACATTTCTGCCGAGTTTCCGGCACAGGGCATGTTGCATTCAGAGTCAGGACGTGCCGTTCCTACGTCGGCGAAGTCGACGTCAGAGCCACAGTAGCATTCGTGTGCATATTCCATACCTATAAAAGAACAATAGTCACCATCAAGACAACACTTACGATAATCAAAAAGTAAAAACAAAAGAACCAATACATATACAACAAGAGTTCGGAGAAAATTTCTTGTTTTATCTTGTCTCAGTTATTATGCAAATATGACTAAATATGTCACACATATGAAATGAAAGTATCATTTACCAAGGAAACATGGAATAGTCACATTAACAATACAAACCCTAATTTGCATAGTTGGTACCTGTAAATGTTCCACCTGCCATAAATTTAAAGTACAAATGTTACACGTTATGTAAAGTCCCATTATGGAAAAAAATATTGGAATTATAGATGATAAAGTTCACAAATTCCAGAGCAAGCAACTTGAGGGCCAAAATTGACTTTGACCTTCATCTTCCCAAAACCTATCCACATACAATGTACTCTATAATCACAATAAAAACAAAGGTTCTGAAGTTTCACTGACAAACACACAAACAGACACACCTCTCTTGGTAAATGGCAAGGCCCATAATGATGGCCCACTAAGATGCAACCTGACCCTTATGTAGCCAGGGGCAACAGAAACCTTCCTCTAGAGACTATCTAATAGTATGTGCCTCTGGAGTCACTTCTGTTGATAATTAAAACCAAGTAGAGGTACAGAGATGCCCCAATTAACACAAAAGTCAACATTCTGTACCAGGTTCAAAGTCAATTTGTGAATTTCACGCAAACAGTGTGTACATACATTACCGTGCCAGCCTGCGGGATCCACTTTTCACCGGAGCCAAGAAAACTTTCGCATCACATCCTGCCAGTCTCCGGTTACACCATCCTGTGTCTTATAATGGACCGGTCCTGAAGCCCCGCCCCCTGTTCGATCATGTTCTATTTCGAACACCTCCGTCAAAAACGGCGCGAGACGGACAGAACTGGTCGCCGCCGCTATTTAGCTGATGATAACGACTGACTTCGGTTTAGCTTTTTTGACCCTGACATCTTCTCCGACCGGGCCGAAAAAAATGCGCTGACTTCTTTGTTGAAGGTTACATCACTGGGTACAGTCATCTGAGGAGGGGGCGGATATAGTTAACGTTGCGGTAAGACTAAGGGCGTCATAATTTCAGTCAAAGCGGAAGCGGGAGGCACCGCATAGCATTACCTTGTTGGTGGGCAGGAGTGCCAGGTTCCTGACATACGGTCGATGCACGTGAAAACCAGGGTACATATATCTGTGACAGGGTTTCTGCTGCGTTTGTTGCATGCATAACAGCTGCATTCATGCTCATGATAAAAGCGAAATCAAGAAGAAAGCAGCTCAGGCACGCGTGGAGGGGGAGCTTGTATTACACGCCAACTAATGGGACACTTCTGCAAAGTCTGCTAGTGCAGAGTCCCATGTCTTATACATACTTCGCTTTACACGTGCATCCTGCCCAACAACAATGTAATGCTATGCAGTGGCTCTCCCTCTTACAATACCTATACTCGGTGGGTGCAGTCTTCAACAAAGAATAGCATAGCATTTTTCTTTGGCCATTTCTGTTCAACTGGGGCTGTTTTTGACGGAGGTGTTCGAAATAGAATAAGGGGTTCCACCTTCTTCTATTTGTTCGATATACGTTCGATCGGGATCGGTCCATTACAACCCATGACGCGTACTCCACAATGCTCCGATAACGACGGACACACACCAACACACACAAACGCACAGACTGAAAACAGTACCGCCGACCGATAATGAAGAAGTGTAGGTAACAGCATTTCTAATATGAACTTATTTGACACAGTCAGAACGTTAAGCAAGACCATTGCTAGAGCATGTCATGGGGAATGCATTCAGTTCCTAGCAATCATGATGACCTATGACGAGAAAAAGCTTCATGTATATATATACTGCATCATGCCCTACCGTAGTAGATGTATCCGTTATTCTTGCAGTGGAGTCCGCAGGACTTGATGTCATTTTTCGAGGCGTATTCATACGGTAGCACGCGGCTGAACCAGCTGTCCTGGTAACACCCCATGTACTCCGCTGATTAGGAGGGGGGGAAACAAGCAACATACAAATTACCAGCTGTACGCCTACGTGCGTGACGTTAAACCTAGCCAGATGACGTTGACCAATCAGAAGTCCTTACTATATTATTTATTATCATATTGGTTATGACGCCGTAACTTCATAGATGTGGCACAAGTGATAAAAAGTTAATATCACGCAGTTAGGTACTAGAATAATGGACCTTTTCTACGGTCTCATGATGTAGTAGTAGAGGGCTCTTTTTGTTAACATTTGTTACGAAAATGTTTTTGCTTCGCTCATTCGGCTATTTTATTCGTTGTTACAGCAAATTGTTTGTTTGTTTGAACCTTTATTTACTCATGAGAAGCTCAAATCGGCAAGCAGGCCGCTTTTCATTGCTTGCAATTAACTTTGCACGCCATTCAAATAAGATAATTAGTACCTCCTTGAATGAGCTCCACGCACAAGAGGACAGAAAACAGCGCCAAGAGAGCGGTGGAGAAGTTGGACATGGCGCCTCTGATGGCACTCCTGCAGTTGGGTTAAATAAAGAAAGAGTTAACTCACACAGCAAATAGTACAATGACCTGCACGGTCAACTACAAAATAATAATCATATGGTGTAATTTGCCAGTCAGTAGGTACCCAATGTGTTGAGTAATGAGGCTGTTTAACGTGGTCGATGCACCTCATCGAGCACGGCAACCCCGTAAAATAGAAACACAAAATGAACAAGAGTACGGAGACCACACCCCTCCTTGAATTTGCCTTTGCAGATTCATCGTTTCATCTTGTCACATTGATGTGGCAAATGTGACCTCCGCCTTGGTTCTACCAACACCTTAACACATATAAAATAGCATTACAACCCATCAAGAGGCTCAATAATCATGCTAAAAACAATTATCCGGATAAACAAACAAATTATACACACCCACACACGGCCAAACACACACACTCACACCAAAAACTATACCGCCATTTTTAAACTGCTAAACTAAACTAATGTTGTGTAGAAGTGAAGGGACAAGACGAACGCTTTCCAGTAACCAGCAGCCCGTCCCATGTGTTACTAGCCACTACAGCAACCAAACAAAAACAACAGCCAATGACAAAACGTACGTGCACCAACAGGTGCTTAGCGATAAGATCTCGGGACGTGTTTTGGATCCATCACTAGCTGACAGATTGCCACAGGCTCATCATAATTATAGCATTTACCGATTCTCCTGTCCCATGTTTTCCCTGACGATTTGCAGCATTTTGTAAGACGATTGCAGGCTACATAGAGGGAAAGAAAAGGGGATTCCATTGACAGCACAGTCACTACTCTTGTGCTACTTCCTTGATGGCCTTGCCCTCCCAGAGAAATAAAAATTTAGGCCGGACGTGACGGTCATTTTGTTTTGTTACGGCCTGGTAGGATTTGGTATGGCTTTATATAATTTGTAAGGGCCCAAGGGGTTTCCTGATTTGGGATACAGGGGTCAATCACTAAACTGAATGTTTATTTAGAACAGCCAATCAGCATTCGCAGAAGTTTCCGTTCTAGCCAATCAACGCACTGAAAAACCATGTGCTTGGCATACGAAAATTCAGCCAGTTCACAGCGCTCCAAAGTTTGGACAACAGTTTGGTCAGGAAGATTACTGGTATTTGTGTCTTTTGTGAACTGCCTTTTTTAGTGTGGTGACTCTCAGAACAGCCCTAGTATTGCGGTGAGTTTTCTTCTATTGTACTTTCTATCTGTGGTGTGCTGCCCTGTAGATTGGATTTTTCTGCTGTGCTATCTTTTGCTGTTGTGGAAATCTTTTGGAGTCGGTGTTTTTTCTAATTCTATCATGGCTGAAGGTACAAGCGCAACAACGAAAGTCCTTATTCTAGGACACTCCTTCATCAGAAGACTAGAGCGGTTTGTACACGAGAGAAGGTATACCGCAGCAGGACGAGCTTTCAGTCAAGATTTATGGTTAAAAGATTGCGAGGTGTCTTGGAAGTGGGTGTCGGGTGGTAATGTGGATAGAATCGGCGGTTTGGCGCAGAGCGGTTGCCTGCCAGACTCAGATTTGGTTTATTTGGAGCTGGGCTGTAATGACATAATGAATTGTTATTCTTCTTCTTATTCGTCCGAGGCAACTGCCTTGAGAGTCTTAAACGTGGCTTCACTTGTCAAAGTACGTACGGGAGCACGTATTATCATTCTGGGGGAACCGTTGGCTAGGGTCTTTGATCCTCCATATATACATTACAATGAAGGACTGGTCAAGTATCTGACTGATCTAAGGAAAGAGGCATGCGAGTTTAAAGATCTCTACTTGTGGAGGCATGCAAAACTGGCAGACAGACACTGTCCCCAGTATTTTGCTCCCGACGGACTTCACCTTTCAGATCACGGCCATTGTTTATATTACAGGAGCGTTCGGGGTGCAATCACTGCCCATCTCCCTAAAATATCTTAGATTAACGTTTGATCCCTACTGTGGTAAGTTACCCGGTAGGGATTGATGTATCTTTGTAGATATATTGTTATGTCTGTTTGGTATTCCACCCAAACCCCTTTTAGGCGATGTTTGAACTGGATTGCATCCCTTGTAGATAATTTGTTTATGCCTACCTTGTGTTATGCGTTACCTTACTGGCCTTTTTTATTCGCCTATTGGCTCGATTTGGGGTTTTTTTTGTCGCTAACGCTCCCTTGGCGGGTAGAAAAAATTGTGACAAATTGTAGATTAGGATATTTCTAGTATGTTAAAAATATTTTAAGAAACAAATGAGTGAAAAGATGGTATATGCCAGGTGTAACAATTTGAGCAATGATTTTTTCATTTCGAATCTGAACATAGTATGTATTTGTCATGTTTTATTTTTCATGCCAGTCAATTAAAGTTCTAGTACTCGCACCAAAAGATAGCGTGGAGTGATTATGGGTCTTACGTTGATGTTTAATGGCCGATAAGGTAGGCATAAATACATTTTCGTGAAACGAAAATAAAAATTTAGGCCGGACGTGACGGTCATTTTGTTTTGTTACGGCCTGGTAGGATTTGGTATGGCTTTATATAATTTGTAAGGGCCCAAGGGGTTTCCTGATTTGGGATACAGGGGTCAATCACTAAACTGAATGTTTATTTAGAACAGCCAATCAGCATTCGCAGAAGTTTCCGTTCTAGCCAATCAACGCACTGAAAAACCATGTGCTTGGCATACGAAAATTCAGCCAGTTCACAGCGCTCCAAAGTTTGGACAACAGTTTGGTCAGGAAGATTACTGGTATTTGTGTCTTTTGTGCCCTCCCACCCTTCCCTGGCTGGCATCTGGTGTCGCTTGGACTACAGTGGTAAGTTGCCCTGTATTTTAGATACGCCCTGTGAGAAGGGGGAAGCGGTGGATTGAATTTATTCATTTTTCTTGTGCACGTGATAATTTAGAATACAGTGGTAAGCTGCCCTGTATTTATCAGGTTCATTAGATCCAGTTTGTGCAATGGTGTGACTTGTTAGCGGTATTTCGGTGCGATTCACAGACTATTATCTGATATATTGGGCATGGATGATTTGATAGGAGGGTGGCTGTGATTATTTGACACAGTTATAATATTATTATTTTGCTTGAGAGATATTTGACATCCTTGGCTGTGAGACAGTATGATCTACAGACCATTATCTTACATATTTACCTGTTAGACCTGCTAGGAGGGTTAACACAGGTTATTGTTTATGATGTGATTATGTCTACATAGTATACATTTTTACCTGTTAGACCCGCTAGGAGGGTTAACACAGGTCAATTCTGGTGATGTGACTTTGTATACATTTTTTACCTGTTAGACCTGCTAGGAGGGTTAACACAGGTCAATTCTGGTGATGTGACTATGTATACATTTTTTACCTGTTAGACCTGCTAGGAGGGTTAACACAGGTTAATTTTGGTGTTGTGACTTTGTCGCACAGTCTTTCTCATTACTTTAATTCCCTAAGAGGAAGCATGACCCAAAGGTGGGTGGACTTGTTGAGTGTTTTAGGGATCTCGGGTGTTGCAGTGCATGGAGGAAGGTTGGCATACTTCCTTTTTGGTAGTTCTGTGCTTACCCTGATTTGTCACAATTGAGTTGTGAGAGTCCGCCACTAAGGCAGAAAGGATCCTTGATGGTAAGCTGCCTAAGGATTCCAGTGAGTAAAGTTATGTTTGTATTATTAACATCTAATCTGGATCATTGTTTACAACAATTTATACCTTAAGCTGAAATATTTATACTATTATTAATGTGATTATAGTATTTATATTGAATTTATTGATATATATTATCGCGAGCGCATATTTTTGTAGAGATACATGGGTTATATGGCCTCTTGGTCCAAGGAAATTTCTATATATTTTGCATTTCTTTTAATGATCAATTATTATTCTGCTCGGAGTATTAGCGATGCCACCATCTGAAAGATCTAAAAAGAAGAAAGGGAACCAGGGAGTGACAGACAACCCTCACCCAGGAAACAACAATGGGAGGAGACCTAATACAAGAGCAACGACCGACAGTGGGACTGCCCCCCCCCCCTGCACCACCTAGACTCCCTCCACAAAAACTGTCATTGAAGTCGCTTCAGCAACAGTTGAATGACCTACAGAAGATAACAACTAGATTAGCAGATAAGCTGGACGCGGACAATGTCCCTCACACATCAGCAGTCAGCACAACTGTAACAACAACAGTGAGCAGCACTGGCCTGCTAGGTGTGCTACCAGCAGGCTCACCCAGCGTTACAAGTGCGGCGAATCAAGGACTACTACAACAAGTCACGTCAACAATAACAGCCACTACGTCGAGCACGATTCCCATATACTCAACAAACTCTGTATTCGGATTGCAGCCACCAGCCCTCCTGCCTACACGGACTGATGGACTTGGTGCTACACTAGCATCTAGCATTATGAGTACAGGTATCAGCTCTTATACAGGTAACAATTCCGCTCAGGTTCGGTCAGCGTCAGTACTGGGTGATCTCTTGGCCAATCAGGATATGGGTACCCGCTTACTAGAAGCAGGTGTTCACCTCCCGTTAGACACGGGTATATCTGATGGAATTAAGGATAAGATCTGGCAGGATAAATTCGTTGAGCTCAAACAGCTGTTGCCTAACTCACGACCTCGTCAACAATTCACAGTTAACCTTGATACTCTAGCGGGATCTCCCACATTGACGCTGGCTAACAGTGCGGAAGATAGGGCAAAGCAATCGCTCACCTTATCACAGTGGTCCATGGCCTTCTCTATATACCATTACATATATATTCAAAAGCACTTAGCGCGAAGTCCTCAGCTGATCGCATATGCGCACTTGATTCGCTCCTTGGCAGAGCGGGGCGCACAATGGAGTAGTTATGATGCTCTCTTTAGGCAGCTTAGGCACGCATCCCCAAGTACCCCATGGGATGTCCCGAACATGCAGCTGTATGTGGACGCATTCAGTCATGTCAAACCAACTTCTTTGACAACAAAACCCAATCAACAGCAAAGCAATAACAGTCTACCGTTGGGCTATTGCTTTCGATACCATTCAGCTGCATCAAACTGCTTCGCGGCAAGTTGCCCATACAAGCACGCATGCCCAACATGCTCAGGAGCACACAAAAACTTCAACTGCCCGCGTAATAGCCAGAACAGGAATACCAACCCCCGTAAACGTTAACAAACTAGCCTTTTTTCTAGATGGATATACAGAACAGGAGAAAGACTATTTAATTCACGGTTTTTCTGTTGGTTTTCCCTTAGATTATTTTGGTCCAAGATTCCGTTCGAAACAAAAGGTAATCTTGCCCAGTTCGTCACAATTCCCAATCATTCAGGAGAGAATTCAATCTGAACTGGAGACAGGAAAAATTTGCAGGACCGTTCAAGACAGCACCTTTTCATAACCTTTTCTTATCCCCAATTTATGCGGTGCCAAAAAAGACTACTGGTAAGTACCGGATTATACATGATTTATCTCACCCGATTGGCAGCGCAGTAAATGAGGGAATACCAAGGGAATTTTCTTCGGTTTCTTATGCTAACATTGATTCGGCTATCAAACATATCAAAACGCTAGGCCCGGGTTGTTTTCTAGCAAAAACTGATATTCAATCCGCCTTTCGTATAATTCCTGTGCACCCAAATGATCATCACCTATTGGGGTTTTACCTTAACGATGGTTATTACTACGATAGGTGTTTGCCAATGGGATGTTCTACATCTTGTGCCATTTTTGAAGCAGTTAGCACGGCACTCGAATGGATAGCAGTAAGGAAGCTGAATATACGTTATCCCACTCATATCATAGATGATTTCCTCTTTGCTAATAGCACTTACTCATCCTGCGAACGGGATCTTGAGTTATTCAGTAATATGTGTCAGGAGGTTGGGGTCCCTTTAGCAGAGGAAAAAACTTTTCATCCTGATACAACAATGACCTTTCTGGGTATTGAATTAGACACAATTAAAATGGAGGCACGTCTACCCCTTGACAAACTGCAGAAATGTAAGGTTACCATTCAAGAATTCCTACTTTTTTCATCAGCTTCCCTGAAACAAATTCAATCATTGATAGGATTACTAAACCATGTTTGCCAGGTAGTTTCTCCGGGACGGGCCTTTTTGAGGCGTCTCATAGATTTAACTAAAGCAAAGCAGCCTGGAGACACTCTGATAAATATTGACATAGGGGTACGGCAGGATTTACGGATGTGGAAGCAATTCCTAGAACATTTCAACGGCAAGTCTTTTTTCATTGATGAGCATTTTTTACATGACACAAACTTGAATTTATATACTGATGCGGCTGGATCGTTGGGTTATGGTGCGACGTATGGAACTGCATGGTTTTATGGAGCATGGCCACAGGAGATGAGATCCACGAATATTACTATTTTGGAGTTTTATCCCATCGTCCTGGCTCTCCATATTTGGGGACAAGAATGGTCAAATCGTAGTATCATGCTCCACACAGACAATCAAGCCTTAGTGTATATCATTAACAGACAGACTTCCAGGAACCCTTTAATCATGCCATTGGTACGCAATTTTGTCTTGATCAGTTTGCAAAGGAACATATTATGTAAGGCAGTGCATATCCCTGGGAAAAGGAACGAAATGGCTGACTGTTTATCTCGTTTTCAGATCGACACGTTTCGACGGAGGTTCCCACATATGAATCAGTTTCCAACGCACATTCCACCATCTCTACAGCCGAGCAACTTAATCATGATGTAAACAAATTGTTGTTTTGTTCTTTGGCCCCAGCTACGGTAACTGCTTATCGTTTGGCATGGCAACATTTTCGTCGTTTCACCTTATCAGTTCATGGTCAGCATTTGGTACACTTGCCTATTCCTGAAATGCTTATAGGCCAGTTTGCTACTTTTTTGCACCAAGAAGGGTTCGCTCCATCCTCAATAACGTCTAAGCTCTCGGCCATAAGCTTCATGCACAAGCTTCACAATCTCCCAGATCCTACTTCGACGTTCCTCATTCGAAAACTGGTGCATTCAATTCAGAAACACCATGTCCCGGATAGTAGGCTGCCCATAACACCCACAATCCTCCAGAAATTGAGTGACATTGTACCGCACATTGTGAATAGGGATTATGATCAGTGCCTTTTCGAAGCAATGTTTTTGTTCATGTATTATTCTTTTGCGCGATTAGGAGAAGTCACAATAACTAACACCTCTCAACACACTTGGAACCTGGATGATATTACTGCAGTACCAGATCAAAGTGGAGCAACATCATATATCAAAGTTCAATTCAAGACATATAAGCATAGCAAGACGTCTACTCCAGCGACCCTTTCCATGATAGCACAGCCGGGCTGTAAGTACTGCCCAGTGAGCAGCCTTGAGCGTTTTCTCCTGAGGCGTGGGGGTAAATCGGGATGCCTTTTCACCAGCTCAAATGGTTCTCCAGTCAGTAGTGATCACTTTACCAAAGTCCTCAAGGCTTGCGTAGTACAAGCCAATCTAGACCCGCACAAATATACGTCACATTCTTTCCGTATTGGGGCAGCAACTCAAGCTGCAATACAAGGTGTTTCCGATGACACCATACAACGCCTGGGAAGATGGTCATCTGATGCGTTTAAGAAATATATACGCATTTAAAAGAATGAGGGCGGAGTCGATTGGGTATGAGTTCGTTGATTGATGTTAGGGTATACGCGAGACTAATATTACAGTGGTGAGTTGCCCTGTTTTTTCTACATGCCCGACATGTACAAAAATGTGTTGCTATGTTAGGTGCTTGCTTTAAGGATAGTGGCACTAGTCTATAAGTTTGCTTAGGAATACGACTTGTGTATTAATTTCTCGAGTTGCTTGCTATGTTAAGAGATAACGAAGTAAGTTCTTAGTTCCTTGTATGGCAATTCCCAAGTTATGTTATTTTTGTAATAGTACTGTGGTGTGCTGCCCTGTAGGTTCTACATAATTAATGGTTATTGCAATATGTGTTGCAACATGGGAACCTGCCATAAGGATATTTACTTTAATATTCTGTTAGTAAATAGTCGTTGCTAGATACACCTCAACTAAAGAAGATTATTAGGCATGTATGCCCATAGTTTTGTTGTTTCAAACTAGGATAATCCGTTATATCGCAAGGTATTACCAAGCTCATTGTTCGATAGTACAACTAGAACTACATATGGTTACAGTGTTGAATTTTGTTCATGATACAATACTCAATTATATTGTAAGATCTTACCACGTTTGTTGTTAAGGCAGTACAACTAGAACGTTTGTACTTCCTATGGTTATAGCGTTGTAATTTGTTCAAGATACGATACTCTGCTATATCACAAGATCTTACCAAGTCCATTGTTACGGCAGTATAACTAGAACGTTTATACTTCCTATGGGGATTAAGCGCTGATGTTTTGTTCAGGCTACTATACTCTGTTATATCGCAAGATCTTACCAAGTTCATTGTTATTGTAGTATAACTAGAACGTTTGTACTTCCTATTGTTATAGCTTTGATGTTTCAAGCTACCTTTACTCGGTTATTTCGCAAAATGTTACCAAGTTATCTTACTATTACTATCCTAGCATACTAGAACGTTTGTACTGGCGGGTAGAAAAAATTGTGACAAATTGTAGATTAGGATATTTCTAGTATGTTAAAAATATTTTAAGAAACAAATGAGTGAAAAGATGGTATATGCCAGGTGTAACAATTTGAGCAATGATTTTTTCATTTCGAATCTGAACATAGTATGTATTTGTCATGTTTTATTTTTCATGCCAGTCAATTAAAGTTCTAGTACTCGCACCAAAAGATAGCGTGGAGTGATTATGGGTCTTACGTTGATGTTTAATGGCCGATAAGGTAGGCATAAATACATTTTCGTGAAACGAAAATAAAAATCAGTCTTCATCATCTTAAGGCAATATGACAGTACCATACATGTATACGCAAGGCAAGGGGCCCCGAACGGAAGAGGGGGAGGGTCTGGTGCTTCTGGCATCGGGCAGTCGTGTGACACACGTACACTACCCTGGTGATGAGTGGCAAAAGGATTACTTCTCGTGCCGCCTTCCTCATTTCGGGTGGCAGTTTGACTTCTCGCAGTCCAACATCGAAGTTGAACTTTTTGCGCCATTTTTCACGTCAGTCGTCTTTTTTAGCCTGTGTTTAATCAATCTCACGCTGGCTTGGGTTAATGACCTAGGTGGTGGCAACTGTAAGGCCGGCCGCTAGTAGCATGATTCTAGTCAGGCTGTGGTCTTTCTTGAGATTTCATTTTTTCGCGACTTAAGCTTTGCTCAGTGAAAGGTTTCGATACCACTTCTACTCCAAATGTTTGAGCTATGTGACTTGCTAGGACTCGGGAAAAGCGGGCACATGAATAGGTCTGGGACAGTATCACTTTTCCCTCAGTTGCCAAGTCAGAAACATCATGGTTGAGGGAAGCTCAACTCACTGATAGTGAGAACTGAAGGACGCAATGAGAGAAGCAGTGTTACGAAGGCTGATCCCTAAATTTTATGTGCCACATTTAGACTCGACTAGTTTTGCTGCACTCACTTCGGGAATGGTTCTTCAGTGAAATGTTGGGGATACGTATCAAAGAAACCGACATATATCCTACATTCGGTATCTTTTGCCACCACTTTTCATCATCTGAAAGAGCCAAAAATGACACACCAGCCGTCCACTCCTTTAACTCTTGTTTCTCCATTTTCTCCACTTTTCTTCTCCTGTCATACGAGGGCTAATGTGTCTCAATTACCACTATCACAATACAGTCTAAATGCCTCTGGTGTTTGAACCAAACCGGACTCACCACATAAATGACGTATTGGGTTCCCGTTTCTGCACAACACTCTTTATTTACATACATCTCTTGCTGCGTTGTTATAACATCAGTCCTTTCCTCCCATCTGTCGACAATTTAAAAAACTGTATACGTGGAAACAACTTCCTTTTTTTCTCTGACTTCTGGATTATTTTCTGCATCGTTTAGAAAAGACAGCATGTATTTTTGCCACATTCCTTCACCCCAGATCGTCTGCCTGCAGGGAGCCTTTCCTCGCCTATGGGTTTCCCAGTATACGCGCTGAGGCGTTACGGCGGCTAGACTTAATGCCTATAATTACTAGCTGCGTGACCTTTGTGACATGTGAAAAAAAAACTATCATTGCACATGGACGTAAGCTGTAGCCTTGACACCAGCTCCGGCAACGTCAATGCAACGTCTTCGGGTAGTTATTTGCTGTCGTTGACTTTCTTTCTTGTCATTGTTGTGTATACAACGAATTAGACAGCAATCTGCCAGATGCCTCAATTACTTATAAGTGGCCAATGGCGATCTATGTGTTTAGGTAAACAAACCGACGTTGTCATGACAACGTCGCACCTGGGCGAATACCATAACGCTTCCGGGGTGAAGACAGAATGCCAGGTGCCAGTTTTCATCAAAAAGCGTACCATTTTAATGGTCACCGACTAGATGGCCGGAAAGTTCAGCGTCTGAATATTAAATTGATGGACCATTATCTTAAGAAGCAAAGCAACCTTCCTATTTCTTACTCAAATTCTACTGAATGTCCACCCATAGCGTCTTGAGGTATGCTGGCAGACCGTAGAGACAGAAAACAACACCTACGTCCATAGAAGGGACGAATAACTTTTTACAGAAGAGTTAAAGGCCTTTCAAACTTGGTACTTCTCAAACTACTGATGACTTAAAGGATCAGCAAAACCGATACAAGCAAACATCATACACAGGGTAGAAACCCTCCATACCAGCTCTAAAAAGAAACTGTTAATTAGAAATTTTAAAATGCGTATGTGCACCGCCAAGATATATACAACATATGCATAATTGACATATGTATATATATATATATATATATATATATATATATGTGTGTGTGTGGCATATGTTGTATATATCTTGGCGGTGCACATGCGCATTTTAAAATTTCTAATTCACAGTCTCTTTTCATGTACAGAGTAAAATATTTGCAATGCATGACTATTGACAACGTTTACTATTGTACCATATACGGGTTTGACTTCTTCTATGAAGGCTTCTTCTTTGAAGGCAGTGGTTAATAAACTGTCCCACGTTCTGTATAATGAGTGGATTTTTGTAAATGTTTAACGTTATATGTGTAACTGTGCTTCTGTGTATTTCCATGCGCTTGTGTGTATTTATGTGTTTGTGTATGTACGTACTATACACACACACACACACACACACACACACACACACACACACACACACACACACACACACACACACACACATGAGAGCCTGTGTCCATTTAAGTAACCATTAGAGAGTAATAGATATCGACTCTAATCCGTCTCTTCATAACACTGTTCGAGCCGGAGAATTTCTTCTCAATATCGCCTTAACTCTTAGTACTTAGTGTAGTCCACAAGCCGACAGACAGGCCTGCGTCTGTTACACGATGATAAGAGCGCGTCCTAACCCTAGTGTATACGGACGAATTGTACAATAACTTACAGAAGGCAGACAATGTAAGCTCGTGCACAAACACAAAGACAAACATAATCCTCCCATGGGACTGTATACGTAGTGTCAGATGTAGGCCATATAATAATCAGTACGCAGGTGACAACGATACACCTGTTCTCTCACTTCAACTACAGCAGTCGTTACAGTATCAAATTCAACCAAAGCAATGTATTTACATAAGTACGAAAAACGTCATATCACGTACTTATTAAAACCTAAAGATGCTGCCCAGTGCAAGGTCTCCATTCGGTGCTCGAAAGGTATGTCTGCCAAGGATGAGGAAGGAAGTATATTACCTACGATCGGTTTGAAAACAAAACATGTGTACAAGTAGGCAAATATATCCACGAATGATTATACCGTACAACCAATAGTGTAAATCACATGCTAGACCCAATATGTTGATGTATTCATACCTGTAGAAATCCATTTATGTCTGTTTAGTTGTAAAGTTATAGACCTTACGAAAGTCACCGTACTTTTGTCGTGTCAATAAAGATTTCGTACTTTTTTTGGTGAAAAACGAAAAGTCCGAGTTTTCGTTCGAATCCATAAACCGCTACAATGCCAATAGCCAAAGCTTGCTCCATGATTTCAAATTCCACGCAAGTCTTTGAGCACAGTAGTCCCTATACTTGTGTTATGGTTAACAGGTGTTTTTTCTAAATTTCCATGAAAGCAACAAAACGCATTGAGCTACAACTGAAACCGTTCAGTGCCGGGGTCACATCAGCCCATATAGACGAGAATCAGTACGGAAAGGCTCAGATATATAGACGCTTGTATTGATAATACTTTCTCCGGCCTTCCCCTGTAAATTTTGTAGCATTGTACAGAAAAAAATGTTATGAAGCGATCACGTTAGGCGAGATTCCTGGTGCAGCTATGAATATATCATAAGAACCATGTCCATAGAGCAAAAATACATCATAATATAATGACCAAAAAAGTGACCTGACGGACAGAAAAGCAGTTGTTTCAACTGACAGTGACTTTCTTTGAGATAGAAAGATAAAGATATCTACAATTCCCCAGGGTTTTCGATATCGGAAACCACCTGCTATCTCGACACAGTACATACATGATACAAGCCACATACCGTTCACATCCCGACCCAGTCCGAGTGAAGAAGGTCAATGTTCTCTCTACACTTGTAGGGGCAGATTAGAGCCAAACGGCCAAGCAAACTGCGGAAAGTCCGTCACTTTTGGCCAGTATCTCAGGACAAGATGGTCTAAAACTGGGTTAAGGATGCCCAACCGGTCGGCCCAGGACACATATTTGGGATGGGGTGGTAATTAGGGTTCGTATTGTCTTATCTGTCTTCTCCCCTATAATTAAGCTGACGTAGTTTTCTTGATGACCATATGGTGTACTTATAGTACAACATACAAAAAGTGACTGTAGGCCGAACGTAATGGCTACATTGCTTAGGGATATTGATAAAAAGCGTCCCTACATCTTCGGTAATTCTTTTATTTCTTGAATACATGCTCCCTTCAATAAACTTTGCTAAATCAACTAAGCAAAGATGATATTTTCCCAATCCACATTAACGTCATTGAGGCAGTCGACTATGCTTGCTGTTTAACTGCAGTAAAGCTTCCGTGTTTTCACATTGAACCATGAATTATTGGACACCCCTCGCGCCTCCAGGAAGTGTTTAGTCGAAACACCCCCAGTGCTTCAGATATCACCTTAAAAGAGGACGATACCATCGCATAATTTGAAAAGGGGAGCTCGGAAGTTTTTACCTCTCGATGACTTACAACAACTTATCTTATGTGGGCACTTCAATTAATGTATGAGTACAACACATTCGAAGATAATTGCATTGCAAACTGTCAGAAAGAGTATTTTGGACTAAAAGTACTATGATGGTGTGAAGCCATTGAGATTATACCTTCCACTGGAACGTAGTCCTCTTACGGCCCCTATCCCGCCATTACGAAACACACACACACACACACACACACACACACACACACACACACACGTGCACACACACACACACACACACACGTGCACACACACACACACACACACGTGCACACACACACGTGCACACACACACACACTTACACACACACACACACACACAAAATTCATGGTGTTGCTCAAATTGAACAACTGAAGAATACAAGTGGGTATTTTTTTTCACATTTCTTACCGTTGACATTTGACATGATGTAATGATTACAATGTACAGGAACTACAATTGAATATTTCCAAACTTGGCTCCCACATGAAGAAAGAAGGGCCATGTTCAATCGCGAAGCAACAAATGATGATATGTAAGATGGAAACATTGTACTTGTATTGCTGTTCACATCTAGATATATCTGCAAGATAAGCTGACAGGACCCTTCTTTTTTTATTTATACTGTTACCGAGACCTCAGCTTAGCAGAATAACGTTCTTTATACAGGACGATAACAAGTAGTACAGAGGAGGGCGTTTTCTTTACGTTGAACTTTCCGGATTGAAGAACGTATTATCAGGGGAAGGCATGTCGGTGAAAATCGAATGGATTTCCGGGGCAGAATGATGAGTTTAGCTATGTCATGTGAGGGGCACAATGTATGGAGTTACCATGGCAATCACAGTGCATTAAGTGTTCACGTGGCGGGGGGTTCGTGGTTTGCCGAGTGACACGCACCAGGGTTACAGTGAAGTGGTTATTTCTGTTTAATCATTTGGTGACCACCGGTGTACATTTTGTATCTTTTAAATCTTACCATGATATGGGGGGTCCTTGTTTTGGCAGAATGGGTGGGTGGGTAACGTGGGCGCTTTGGAATCTTTCCCCACTGGGCGGTGCCGTAGTTAGACAGTCAATAGAGGTGTGCCGCAATGAGCAATTTTCATGCGTTCAAAACGTGCACACGTACTACATGTAACTACTTACTGCAGCAGAAAACGCTTAAGTTTGAAAAAAATTCCTCGGCACCGTAAACAAACTCCGCCCCAAACTGAACCTTGTGTCGGGGAACCCCCGTTTTCTGCCATATTGAATGCGGCCTGTGCTAGTATCAACAGCAGTTTTGTGTACACAGTGGTTGGAACAGCAACGGTTATCTGTGCAGTTTCCTATGGAAGACCGACATGTACATGTAGCTGTACATTGAACAGCTTATAGTGCTGTTTCTCTCGAAAGGTATGCATTTCTGTAGATAGACTAGTTGTACTGAATATGTGATCAACCCCGCCCCGTTGCGCTTACATATAGAGCAAACGGCAACAGTTTCGTAGTCGTTTTCAGGGCAGCGTCGGCTTGCATTTCCATTTGCCTCAGTATTTGTGATAATAGCATTGCTAAATTTTTCATTGGCTAAGAATATCCTTAACACTGATGCTGTGTAAATGCATTTTGAGGGAGTGAACAAATTGTTTGTGTGACGCAGTCAACACCCGAATATTAAATAACAATGTCTCGGCCCACTTGAATCTGTCAACATAGAGGAGCGTTAACCCAATACTTCAGAGTGGTATTACCAATGTGTGATTGTTGAATAGGCATTTGTTTAGGCTGTCAGTTTACCAGTTGAAAGCATGCAAGGCATTGTCAGAAATGTTTGGATCAGATGTTAACTATGAGTAAGTCAGATTACGTTGAAACGCCCCCGGTTACCTTGAGAATTTTTGAAATCAACACCCTTGTGGTTCTCAGGTGGGATGTCCCAAAACATCGCTGTCACAAGGCAGGTGCGAGCTGGTTAGCTACTTAACAAATTAGCTTTGACAGATCGTAGGGCAGAACAGAGGCCGTCTTATGTATTGTTCCTTTGCTTCCTCATTCTAGTCAACATTCAGACATTTGTAGTCACAGTTTGCCACCCGCTACTCAAATTACGGTTGTTTCAGGCAGGGGCTAGTTTGGCTTAACCACATGATGTAAAATAAGACGTCTGGAAAGCCCTTAGATGATGGACAAGGCAGTTTGTTTTGTTATGCACACTTTTTATTTTACATAAACGCTGTGTATATATTCTTATCGGCCACAGCAACCAAAAGACATAGCATCCCTACTTGTAAACACTGTAGCTAGCTGCAGCCCCGAGCTTTGTGCAGGAGGGGGATTCCCCGTCCGTAAATAGCACTGGGAAGTTTTCTGATGATCATAGTTTGCGGCGGGGTCAGGGCCTAGGACAAAGGTCACCAATGAAATGCCTAGTCATATTTGGCGATTTTACTTCACGTATCTTCATCTGAAAGTATCTCTTTTACATTCCATTTAATTTCGTGTATTTCTATTGCTTGGTAACACAAAATGGTAAGGATTGAAATTTGTAGTCTCGCATGGCAAGCTGGATATGCTCTCATAGTACACGTATTGCACAGACACTTGGACCTGTGTCCCGTCATCGGGAATCCCCAGCATTAAATTCTAGCATGTTCTTTAATGATGCCAACTGGTACTAACAACAGCTACCTCATTGTCTCCGTTGGCACCACAATTCAAACCACAGGACCTACGAAGAGAGCTACTGTATTTTACTAGTGTCCTTCTGGTTTCAGAGCTTAATTATAGCGGTCACCAAACCGAGCAGGTATCACACGACGCTACTGCTAGCTGCCGGCGCCATCTGCAAATGGAGGACTCCACATCCGATCTGCTAGAGGACTGCAAAAACCTGAACACGTCAGAGCTGCCGCCGCTAGTTCTCATCGACGGAGAAATGCTCAACTGGGACATGTCCAAAGCACAGCTCGTGCAGACTTCACAGGAGGATATTGAATCCCCATCTACTTCTCATAAAGAAGAGCCTAAGGAACTGAAGCAATGTAGCCAAACCGAAAAGCAGTCCGATGTTCAAGTCGTGGTGCCGAACTTTGAGATGCTAAACAAACCGCCGGACAGCCGAGTGCAGAGACAGGTAAAAATGGGAACTGAACATTAGTTTACTTTTCGGGAATAGCCGAAAGCGAAAGTTGATTATCACGTCTGCAGGTAGCATAGTGTTTATTGGTAACAAGAAAAACAATACATGCATACAAGTGTCCAGTATCTTAGCCTTATAAATAGTTCAGTCGTTTAAAACTTAATAAAATACTTAAGATAAGTATACATAAAAAGCTCGATTGTCCTTTCGTTTCACGAAAACGAGTCTTGAGAAAACATGAAGATGAGTTCAACGCGGCAAAGTTCCTCTTTGCATTTTTTGAAGGTCTTTAACCATTGTTCCAGACGATAAGAGATGATACCGTGAACTGATTTCTGTGACGGTATGTACGAAGTTAGATTACAGACCCATTGTAAACTGATCTTTACTAACATGGCGGTCGAGTCAGAGGATGCGGAGATGGTAGTAAAATATAGAGACCCGCGCCAGGAGGGACTGGGTTTGTCCAAATGTTGAAGTTATTTTCCCTGTTACGACATCTTTCTGAACTGCAAAAATCCATTTCAAACACAATTTTTAGAGAGGCTTTGAATCATTAAATGATTTATCGTTACATTGACGTTTTGGCTGATCAGTCTCTGACTGACAAGCACTGTTGAAAGTTCAGCAGTCTAGAAAGTCGTGTGACGATGTAACTGGTTTGCCCTTACATGATCACGTTAAACGAAAGTAAACAAACAGCAGAAAAACTAAGTTACAGGAACCTTGATGTTGTATGTTATACGCCGTTGCTTTGAACTCACACGTATTCACAGAGCCAACTTCGAAACAGAATACGTAATGCACTGTGAAAAGAGGAACTAAAATTCAGTAGGTGAAACACCAACGTTCGAAAGGGCACTGCCTGTAATCGATGCAACATGTTCAGTTCAATTGTGGTGACCTATACGGTTTCATGATCATGAATACAATATTACTATATTTATGTTGTGTGATGAGTACATTTGTTTATATTATGAGCGTTCCTTCGAAGAGGAGAAGTTGTTTCAACTGACAGTGTCTTTCGTTTTTGTGGGGGAAATGATACTCCCTTACCCGTCCATGTAAATATGACGAAAAATACCAACCTTACCCAATAACTTCTTTGAACGCACATGAGAAATGACTTCATATCCAGTTCAGCTCCACATCGACGCTATAACAAAAAGTACCGTCAGTTGATTCCGCGTTTCCTTATAATATCAAGTCAAAATGTGTCCTGCTGAGTTTCCGCATTAGTGTGCAATGGTGTCCTCCTTTAGGAAAAGGACTGAACACCCAAAGAACTAATATGACAATCGCAGACCATTTGAGATAAGTAGCTTGTGAAGTTATATACCTATCTGTTAACATTATTGTTGATGATAAATATATACATTACCCAGGTGAGTAAGGAAGATGAAGAGCGGACGAGAATTCGCAGGGAGAAGAACAGAGCCGCAGCCGAAAGATGTCGTCAGAAAAGCAAGGATCGGGCGGAAGGTCTCAGGAAGGTGAGGTCCATGTTTATAAAATCATCATCATAAATAAATGAATGGTTGAAGACCTTAATTGTACATTATTGCCCAACCGTGCTACGTACAGGTCACAACAAAGACAAAATATGTATATTAAAGTATCAAGATTTAGCCTATCTCAGACGTTCGGCTTCCTCTCAATTCTTAGGACTGTATGGGTTTAGCAATAGTCGGTTTGTCAGATATCTTTTTTATTAGGTTGCTGTTCAGTACACATAGCCAGGGCTGGCCAAGTAGCCTGTGGCTATTACAAAGGGCTAGCACAGCTGACAGAAACAAAGACAATACCCATGGAATTTGACCTTGGGAAAAATAGACTAAATAGCAGTAGTCTGAGTACATATATATAAATAGAAACTATTGTATTATTGATAAGCGCTGACAGAAGAAAAATTGCTACATAATCGTCCCCAAATGGCCCATATGGCACATAGCACAGCCGAATCTTCATCGAGATTACTTAGTTATTCTAAGAGGAAATACGTAGACCACAGCTAATCTCAAGACTGAATGTCTTCCTTTTATAAATCATGATCATTTCTGGATCATGAAAGATGCAGATATTGCCATCGCTTTTCTTAGAAATTGTTTCAGGTTTGTTCAAGGCGGTGGTACGGTAATGATGACGTCCTATTCTCGTTCCCATGCAGAAAACACTTCACCTGGAAAACTCGAACTCAGGGTTGCGCGCGGAGATCGGGCGGTTGAAGCTGGAACTGAGGACACTCAGGGCAGAAGTCGCCAGACACATGACACTGTGCCACAGCGGGGAGATAATAGCACAAGAGTGGCAGGATTTTATGAGGAAACTTGAGACTAGCAATGATCCATAAAACTCTATCAACCCTCTCCGCCATCTTGGATTTGGAGGTCATCAAGAGTCGTTACCAGTCCCATGTTTGAAACCGACCTATCAGCCTCAGTGTTTGCACCTGCGTTAACTTTCGTTACCGATTCGTTCAAATTAGTGTGACTGCTAGGCTGTAGCTTTAATATCCAATAGTTTATTAGGGGACTCGAAAAAAACATTGACAGTATAAACAAACAAACAAACAAAAACATACAAAACATATTGAGAGTTCAAAGTTCATTCAGAGTTCAAAGGTCATTACTTGGGTTATTCCGAGTTTCATACATGTATGTACATGATATATGATATGATGAGTTATGATTAGACGATGCATGTCATTGTATTGTTTGTTGTCATGTATATATTAAATTAAGACCCAATGTCTCGAGTTGAATAGAGTTATTAGCACTGTAACGTTTACAAAAAAATCCGAAGCGCTGATGGAGTGTTTATAGGAAGTATACCTGGCTGAATGATATTCCCCTGCTAAAGTAAACAGACTTTAGGCTTGTTGTTTTTTCCTGTGATAATTGGGAATCCCTTGAATATATACACAATTTAGTTGACTAATTAGGGGGTTCCCGTTTGATGCAATGCAGTTGGGGAGTCTAAAACAGGTAGAAGAGTCTACATGGGGTTTTCTAAACGGATTAAATAGATTTACTAGGTAGAAAGTTTAACTATGTGTATATGTGTGTATATGCAAGGCGCTCTTGCACAATAACATATGCACAATGGTACATACATACAAAAGATTTTTACAGAAAATAATGATGAGTTAAATGGCTTTGGGGTTTGCGTACTGTCAGTGCGCATGCGTAGTACTGCATATCACGTATGCAACACGAGACTTTTATTCCAACAGGGGAATCCCCTTCCGAGAGGTCAACACGTCGACTGAGTCCAGTAGGGTAAACAAATAACAAACATTAGGGTGGAAAGTACCAAGTGTGTTTGGACGCCTGCCCTGAAATGACTGTCGTTGGTACACATCAGGAGAAGAAGCAAGACACACCCGCAACCGCACCCTTGCTCGTGCAGCAATATTTACAGGCTAAAGCTAGGGTGCGGTGTTTCAGTGTTTGACGGAAGATGTCTGAAAACTCGTTCAACGAGGTTCCGGACCAGCCACCGCTGATTCTGCTCGCAGGGGAGAGCGAAGTGCACTGGGCAGCAGCCCAAATTCATTCTCAGCCTGCCCCAAGCTCAGTACAACATTCGCACTCGTCCACTTTTGTGAAAGAGGGCCAAGAAGAAAGACTGACATGGGATCCCCCTGAGTTTGAACCAACGGAGACGTTGTCATCACAAAAGGTATGGCCGCCCAATTAAGACATTTACCAGAAGCGAAAGTAAAAGTACACAGAAAGGTCATACGTATGATTGGCAGGGCGTTTCTTCGATTATGAAATTGATACCAATGTTGTATTTATCTTCAGCATAAAAGTCTCATCGACGCAAGAAAAACAAAATTGAAGTATTTCATCCCTTGTGGCGTATAGTGCTTAAAGTACATGCAAACAAAATGTGAATACCTGACACCCAAGGGACTAATAAACTAATAAAGGAGATAAAATGTACGGAGATAAAAGTTATTAGGAAATTCCGCGCAGCTTACTTTGATCCATATAATCTCTTTACATGCCAAACCAAAGGACAAGGAACATTCCAGACTACGGAGAGAGAAGAACAGGGGTGCGGCCGCTAGGTGTCGCCTCAGGAGAAGGGACCGAGAAGAGAGACTGAGGAAGGTGCGTGATGATATAACGTCACTGATCCCAAATACTACACTTAAATCGTTGCAATTGCCGGATGTGAATATTATATGTTTAGAAATTAAATGCTAGCATGTTCACGTGTGTGAAAAGATCTGACATATCTATCTCAATAAAAATGTCAGTTAACAAGGTATCCGTAGTGCAAAATATCTCTAAGGACATGTTTTGGCTCTAAACTATAGCTAGTCTGAAGTCATTGGAACGCAGCGTGAGGGTATAATGGGCATACAATACATCCAATACAATATACGTAGTGCTCGATTTTGGTTCACTTGTACGTATAGAGGCATGCATAAAAAGTATTACTAAATTCTTACCATGCATTGTTTTCATAACCGGGCTCGTTATGAAGACTTCTTTGAATCAACAAACAAATGAAAGGTATAACTTTTAATGAATGTGCTGATGTTAGAAATGAAGCACGTCATCTCTGAACCGATGGAGATTAATATTGTTTCCTTTCCCTCCGTACAGAACACGGTTCGTCTGGAGAACGCCAACTCTGGACTCCGTGCGGAGATAGCGCGGCTACAGCACGAGCTGAAGGGTCTGTCCACACACGCCATGAGCCACATGGAACTCTGTCATCGCGGGGAGGAACACCGAGGAACACACTGGACCACTGACCAGTTAGCCTGGAGAACACCAACTCAGGACTCCGTGCGGAGATGGCGCGGCTACAGCATGAACACATGTCCACACACGTCATGAGCCACATGGAAATCTGTCATCCCGGGGAGGGACTAGTCTCCAAGCAGACGTGTCAGCAGAATCTATTTGTCCAAATAGGGACAAACAAAGTTGCCATGAGATTTCAGTCAGTCTTTTGCAGTCTATGCAGCTATCACTGTTCAGCTATCCGCCAGTCGGTCAGTTAAACCCTTGGCCAATTAATCCCTACTAGACTTGTATTATTCCTCACATGGCCAAAGTCCCTTATTACTATCCCGCCCTGCTTGAGACTAGAGAGGAACGCTACCACTTGGCAGGCCCTCTTTCCACTAGACAGTGACTGTTGAGCGACCGCACAGCGACCAAAACTGGCTTTGTGTGACCATAGATTTCATCCTTTGAATGTGACGAAACATGTGAAATTATGCATGATTTGCAGGCAACGAAACACACACATTTTCTTAAAATTGTTCAGCATGAAAGATGTTGAGCGATCTGTCAAATTAGTTGCGCAGACTCTGTTTCAAACTATTTTTCCGGCCTAACTTGTTAAAATGGCTTGCTGACTCATTACTTTTTCATGCAGTACTAGTAACCGATGTTACTTCTTCTTTTAGACATAACATATCAAATTGTTGAGTCGTTATTAACCCAGCCATTTGATATGTTTTGCCTTCCTCAATTTCTCTTTTATCCCACATCAGCAGTATGTATCCCCTAAATGCATAATAAAGTCTCCGATTGTAAATAAGTAGTTACACATAGAAGAGTCAACATGGGGTTTGTAAATTGTTAATCTCAACCACCCGGTGCTGCGTTCTTCTCGTCTCAACTTTGGGCTACGCATTGTCGTCTCAACGTCAATATTTCTAACCCGGAAGTTGTAGCTTTGAGGAGCATCGCACTGAGGCCATGGGGTTCTCGTAGTTATGCAGACCATACCGAATGCCTTTCCACTGAAACCATAGTGTTAAGCTTATAAAACTTGGTATCCGCTTCTGTTTTTGTTCCCTGAAGTTGTGACGTGTGGAAGTTCTTCACCTGTGGAAATACCCCGCGCTACCATGGAAACGGAGAGACGGCGTCAGGTGATGTTTGTGTGAAAGGAGAGCGGGGCTTTCCACAAGTGAAGTCCATTGTTACACCTTTGTACGGGTAAACATTAGATACCCGTGTCAGGGTCAAAGGTCTCCGGTGACGTCACAGTCAAGGGGCTTTCCTACGACTAAACAGCAGTCGACCGCAACACGTTTTGATACTAGTACTGGTGTGTATATGTGAATGACAAAAATAAAACTATTTCAATATTAGAAATTCGTTTCTCAATAAAACCACCGCGAACATTTAACATAGTAATACGACGTACCGTTGTTTTTACTAAATTGATACTGTTTTCTTTCTCACTTAACTTGTCGAAAGCGATAGAATTAGAAAGCGTATTTGGTACTTTGTACCTTTGCCCATTCAGCTTAAAGAAACAAGAAAGCTAAACAGACAATATCCAAGTTATCAACCTTTGTACACTGTTCCTTCGCCGTTTAAATAAAAATCAACACCCCTCGAATTTTCCTGAAATGGTACGCCCTAAACAAATCGGCGTTAGTTTACTCGTGATTTGAATGTTGTGACAGCGCTAGTCCCTGCGGTACTTTGGACTGCCCGGTGTCAATACGCTGCCGGCTTGGTCTCTAGGCACCGATATCCCCATCATTTAGTCATTTTATCAACGCAATATACGTGGCATAGACAGCACGAAACCCGTGCCGCTCTAGGATTATTTAGAAACGATCATCGATCGAGGTGTGCGCCCGGAAGTGTCTACCGGTCTGTTACTCCCGGCACATTCCCTTCGCAAAATGCTGCTCGGTCGCGCCCTCCCTCTGACCAGACAAGCGCTCAGAGAGGTGAGTCGTCTCTTCTCTCCCTGGGGTAATAACAGACCACCCGTTTTATAGGAAGCTTTTCTACAGGCAGCTCCCGTGTTAGCAGCACCATTTGTACACACCTGTGATGATATGAACACGAGACGTTGCATCATAGATCATAACGTTCGCCCGGTGCTGATGAAATCGTACAGCCTTAACGGCCATGGTGATTATTTCTGTTTGCGCTTTCCTCCCTTTGCGCTGTAGACAAATTACACCCACAGTAACACTGTTTGCTATTGTCTCTTGAATATTCAGCTCGACTGGCAGGGCCGTTGGAAGAAAAATGGCCGATCTGAGATGTATATTCTAAAACAGCCTCAGTCGACATTGCTGTTAGCCCAGATTTTAGCTATAGGTTGATTTACAATACAAGGAAGCCTCCACAATATATTTTTGATGTGGAGCCATCAGAATCCATACGGTACCGATCAGATAATAACACGTAATATTCAAACACGGCCACGCACGCTACCCTCCCACCCCGGATTTAACTGGGTCATAACACAGTCCATGGGCCGGGGTCCCATTCGCCTGTTCGCCACGCGCGTTCCGAATGTGGCCCGGCCCAGCGACTCACGACAAGCCTTTATCACTGCTCAGAGTATTATTTTTTTCCCGCGGAGCGTGAAATGGCACGGTTTATCACGTCACGCCATGTCAGCACCAGCTGGTGAGACTGACGTCACGCGGTTAACGCATGCTCTCCAAGCAGAGGTTTGGCTCCAGCTGTTTTTATTTTTTTCGTTTTTCGGTGTTTTTATCGGGCTTTCTATTTTGTTATATTTCATCTATGTCTCCGAAACATAAAGAGACGTTCAGAAAACGATACAAAATAGAAAGCCTGATAAAAACGCCTAAAAACGTTTTAAAAAAACCAGCTGGAGCCGAGCCTCTGCTTGGAGAGTAGCTAACCCATTCGAACACTGCTGTTATGAGTACCAAGGCGGTTAAAAAAACAATTCTGTGATTTTTAATCTCCTCGTGAGTACATATCCCACGCAAGAAGTACGAATCGAGGGTCCATACGACATCACGGGAAAATACATCGCATTGCGTATTTTACCAGGCCCATCTACAGGCTACAGGGAAAAGGAGGATGGGACAATACTAGTAACAATACAGTAACAATACTAGTAACAATACAGTAGCAATACTAGTAACAATACAGTAACTGCTTATCAAGACTTGTTTGTTTGTATTGCATACCCGGTAAACCGCCGCAAGGCGTAAGAAACCAGGTTTGTGCTGCACAGTACAAGCTGCATATCCGGACAGATTTTCACACCGGGAAGGACCCCTAGCTGGTCTTTTCGATATAAAGTGTGGTAGGTTCTGTAACGTGTTCGAGTTTCGGCTATATATGGGACCTCCGTTTGATGCTCTACCCGAGGGAATCTTTTGATATGTATGCAAATGAGTGAAGAACAAGCTACCATGACGTACCGAGTTTTTAGAACGCGATCCTCACACAGTAAGGCACCCTTCGAATTCAAGCCTGAGACTATGCACTATGTTTCTAATATTGATTATGAAATTATAACAGTTGTTACAAAAGGTGATGTATATGGTCTTATTTTGTCTAAATCTAAATGGGATAACCTTCAATGCGTAACACCAAAGGGCACGGCTTCATAGATGATCCAACAGGTACGCTAGAGCACGGCTTCTTCTGTGCTGATAATATATCAATGATCTGGTAAAGAAATGCATGACTTCTCCTGCAATGATAGTGGCCCAATACGCATTTATTTATTTAGTATAAACGACCGTCCGTCGCGTGCCATGCATATGTGTGCATCGGCCGTAACTGCCAAGGCCAACGGCCCAAGCCTGTATAGACTGCCGTGCAGTGAACTTATATGTGGTTTAGCAAGTCGGATGCTACAGAATGCTTCTTGTGCTGTAATACTGTGCAGCGTAAATTTGTTCCAGCAGACAGACAGACAGACTGACAGAAAGAACCGAAAAGTAATGGAATGTAAACCAGTACTCGATTTGGGGGCAGGGGGAAAGGAAACACATATTTCGCAGTAAAATGATCAGCTCGAAAAACGCGAAAATAAAACCATTTAAACATAGTACTGCGATGTACCATTTTGACTTTATTGATTCTGTTCTCTTTTTTTTCTCGCTAAACCTGGCGGACTGGGTACATCGCAAAGTGGATAGGACATAACGTTAGAAGGCGATAGAAAATATGTCGCCCCTGTATTTTATTTGTTCATTGAGAAGCTCAAATCGTTCTGCAGGTGGCTTTTCATTGAGGTCACGAGGAAGGCGTCAGATGTATTTTGTACTTTGTACCTTGGCCCATTAACCCAATTTTAGAAGCCACCCTGACGCTTCATGACAAGCACTACGCACACATGCAGGCTCTCCAGACTCTGAGGTAGATGCGGAAGGGGGGGGGGGGGAGCTTTTTTTCCACCTCATGTCAGGGTGTCGACAAGCTTTTGAACCATGGAGACTGCCTGACTACATTCCTGGGTGTTATCTCATTTCACCGAGGACATCTACCTCCGTCTCACCTTCACCGACTGTTCTTCAAAGATTGCTAAAATACCACAGATGCAAAAACAGGGGGAAGTCAGGTGAAAGAGGGCCTAAAAAGCTCAACGGTCCCATACCTTTATCAATCATTGTCACATTAAGCATGTCTTTGTCTTTATTATTTATGTACGACATACGTCACAAAAATAAAAACCACATCGTTTAACACTAATGTGATACATCTACATGCAGCAGTCTATCCCCCCCCCCCTTCGTCTTGGTAAATGGAATCACCCTGCCTATAGCAGTGCCTGGCGAGCTGCCAGCATTGTAGCTCATTTGTCACTGTCTACTTAGGCTGCATGTTCTGAGTAGTGTCTTAACATTGCCAGAGACCATTCAGAAGATGGTATTGAGATCTAACATTCAAAATGCCACTTACAAAGGAAAAGCACAAAGCAATATTGAGATAAGTGTCGCTTGTCTATAACCCACGAGGTCACATCCTTTCATCCATCCTTGAAAATGATAGTCCACCATAGGCCAGCTATAAGTACTCAATTAATGCCAATTATCCGTATTAGTTTTGTATCTGTGCATGTTTTTGGAAAAATGTGTTAGATCTGCCTGGTGGTGTGCCTTATTGCGAAGGTGCCCGACTTGAAAGATGTGATAAATGTTACGAAAGCACACGGTTCTGCCAGTTCATTCTAGTGACGCTGAAGAAGAGTGATGGATGTCACTCGAAACGTCCGGAAGTAAATCTCCGTTTTTTATCCAGATGTAGAGATTGAATTGTATTTTTAGATAAAAGCACACAATACAGGGCTGAGCCGAATCCTTACATCTGCTTGGAGACGTAGTAAAGACATCATGAATCCCTTTCAAAGTACTCACTAGTTTGCAGTGTGACGCGGAGAACCCGCTGTTGCCACGTGACGGTCGCCATGGTGACGACATTTCCAACCTTGCCCCATGACGCTTCCATGGTGACAGCTTCAGGCTGTGTGATGTTGCTAGGGCTTTTCCAGGTTCATTAACATAGGCCATTATCACTGTAGGATTGAGGGAATAGAAGGGACACTGTTAGGTCATGGACACTTAGAGCACAAAGAAATGAAATGTAGCAGACAAGTCAAAAGTAAAAGAAGGAAGAAAGCAGGTGTGACCATTAGCCGGCAAAGACAACAACACAATGCATACTTCATGCTGTATAAATAGTGACACACATTGACTGGCGCTCTCTATTCTCTGTGAAGTGTCTTATCAGATGGGCTAAGTTGTGCACATCAATGCGTGCAGCATGGTAACAAGATGGCGCAGATTAAGAAGCCACGTTGGTGGTCTCTTCAAAATCCAAAGGGTCTTTCATGGTGCAGTGAACTAGAGATCATTCATCATAGCAGTATATTCAACTCAAAGTTAACCTTGACATACTGCTATGATGCTACTCTACTATACGGGCATTGTGCTATATATACACTGAGTATAATGGTGCCTAGTATGTCAATGGTTGAATGAACGAACTGTCGGAAGCTGTATTTAATATCTGCGGTGTTAAATTGAGATATTTTAAGGTACCATTTGTAACAGTAACCTTACCAATACCACAAGCCTTAGATAATAGTACAGCTTTTTGGGAGGGGGGGGGGTATACTGAGTCTCTCTTCACAGCCAGGGGCTAACAATGGAGAGGGGGATAATCTGCAATGGTCGTAATGACCTCAATACGACAGAAATTGCCCCAGGCGCGCCATTGGACTGTAAGCTTTATATCTCACACCGGGAAGGACCCCTTTTGTAACCTCTCACCTCAGAAACGTAGTGGTGATATTCTGTTAGTAGTACTTAGCACACAACTGACGTAGCAAAATGGACGAATCAACTGTGAGCGACTTGGCAAATTTGTCAAAATAGAACGAGATAGGGAAGAAACGGCGATGACATTTCACAGATGACAACTCTGCAAATTGTGACCTTTATTATTCGAATAACGCAGACGGAACGAAACTGGGGTGCCTTATGCCTACGTGCACTGGCACTCTTATTGTTACGTTTTTGCAACCCATGTTATTACTCACCAACCTGGCGCTTACAATAGTCGAATACTTGATGAAGCCCCCCCCCCCCCCCTCCCCCCACACACACGCACAGACACACACACACACACACACACGCGCGCGCGCGTTACTATGTCCCTGGAAGACACTGGTTCTTGTCCCAAAATGCAGTGCCAATGTGGATTTGCATGTGAATACTAGAGGCCATACATATCTATGAATGGCGTCTATAAAATCTTTTTTCTAGGTTTGTAACAAGATTTATCCACAACGTGGATCGGTCGTGATCGATACAAGCACGTGTGATGATAAATGCAAACACTTACATACTTGTAATCATTTTTCCACCAGGTACCTGGTCTGTCGCTGGTCCGTTTCTGCTCTTCACAGACTAAAGTCATCCGGGTCTCCAGCAACCTGGAGCTGCGAACGCGACAGAACGCAACTGACGATGACTGCACGGCAACGAAACCCCTGGTGCTCATCTTCGCTTGGATGCTGCCGCAGAGAAAACACATGCAGAAGTTTGAGAACATTTACCTCGCTCGTGGGTGTGACGTCATGACCATCAACATCCAGCCGCTACAACTCATACTGCCGAAAACTGGGGCACAGGTCATCGCCGAAAAGGTTTGCAATGTTCAAACACAACTATTCTGTCTCTTAAGCTTTTATCTCTTACCTCTCATTGCTTTTTGAAATATATGGAAAATACCACATCTTTTGTATCAAATGACAAAAACAGACGTGGTAATACAATCAGCAAAACATGATGTTTCTAAAATTTGGCTTTATCGAAACACTTAGACTTAAACTTATATCGCTGCGCGTATTCTATCATCAATAATCGTTAGACGAACCGTTTTAAATTCTTTTTTCCCATCGCTACAGGTTGTTGATTTTGTTCACCAGCCGCAGAACGCCCGCAGGCCATTGTTAGTTCACGCCTTCTCTGTGGGTGGGTACTTATACAGGTGGGCTGTCGACATGTCATGTCAACACAAACATACTTAGTGTAGGCAGTAGAACTAGTAGTGCCTTAGGAGCCGTGCGGTTTAAAGTCATTTCATTGTTGTATTGTCTCAATTATCATGCCCACTTCGTATTATTCCTTCACTCCACTTATCACATAGGTCACAACTAGTGACAATAGATTCTCAATAAATCGTTCCTTACAATCAAGTCGTATGTAACTACTTTGTTGAGAGGCTTTCAGTTAGTTCATAATCATGTTTTTCGATCATCACATTCTTCCGTTGCAAAAATATGTCAAAAGATAGTCAAGAAAGGAAAAGACCTTCCCTCGCCTGATCTGATTGGAGATGTTTCTCCACCGTCCAAGATTTCTAACCTCTCTGTGCCATTCTTTATACCGCAGTGAGGCGTTACTAAAATCCCTGGAAGTCTCCTCAGTGAACGGCAGTATGAAGGACCGCATCGTGGGCCAAATTTTTGACAGGTGAGTTGTACAAGTATACGTACAATAACCCTTATGACTTTTATGACTCTTTGTTGTAGGCTGATCTTTGTTTATAGAAATCATTATTCAAATGTAAGCTTTTGAAATGACATATGAAAGAGATACTTGCAAGGTGTGAGAAAGCGTGACGTCATGAACTAGGCCCAATATAGACACAGTTTTTCCCGACATCTGTGGAAATGGGGGGGTGGGGGGGGGGTCTAGACCGTAGGGGGCGGGAAACCCGTGGCGTTTGGATTGTAGTCATAACACATCGCGTGATTTTGGCGGCACAACGATCAGCTCATTACTTTTCAGATTATGTTCTCTGTATCCAAGGAGGTTTCTTCAACCTCCTTGCTGTATCTCACTTTTAAAAAAAGTATTAAAAAAAGGATTAAAAGACCGACGCGCTCTCGTGTACGTATGTGTTTGTAGCCTGCTTCACTCCTCTATCCGGCAATCTCATTTAAAGTATCACTGTTGTTGAACTGCTGACTGTAATTATTTGTGTTTTCTAGCCCCGTGGACTTCGGTGGAATTCCAGACGGTCTGCCTGCTGCCATGTTCAAGAGTCCGCTCCTCCGCGCCACCTTGCGGAATATGATCAAAGCGTACATGGCAGCCTTGTACAAACCGGTAAAAAAATTAAACTGTCTGATCAAAAATGAAATCTTACCAAAAGTTGACGAGCGCTGTATGAGCTTGAAGAGCGATCGCTATCATTACATCTATGCCAGAGTATGTGGACTGGCTTTATTAGGCCCTAGTAGTCTACGGTCGTTGTTTTGTCAGTCGAACATGGAAGATCAATGAAAAGCTAATTTTGATCTCTTCAGGTAACCATCAACTACATCCGAGCATCCGAGATCTTCCACAATAACCCCGTCCGGTCGCCTGCGCTTTTCCTCTACTCAAAGGTGGACCCGGTCGGTAAGTGCAAATTAAGCTGTTGTACACTAAGTCTTGAAAACCTTATAAACCATCTAACAGGTTCATAAAGTTCTTGTCTAATCAGTGACCCGTGAAAACACGTACTTCCAAATTTTCGAGACCTAGTCTCGCGAGATCACGAGACTAGGTCCGAGACTACGTGGAGGCCCCCCCCCCCCCCCCAAGCTTCCTTGCGGTGTAGGGGGAGGTAAGACTTAGGCAGCTCCCATTCTTGCAGTCTCGGACCTAGTCACGTGACTGGGTCGTTCCATGATCAAGATGTACTGGGTTGACATCGAACATGTGGAGGTAGGAGTTTTACATGATACATGCAAAAAGGCGCTTTGCTATGCATAAGAAAAACAGTTTTAACTAGAGTTCGGCGACCTCATACCTCCATGAAATTTTAGAGCTTTCGTAAATTTCATGCAATTGACTAACAAATTAACATAATTTATGCATGGTGTTGTTCATCATTGACTAACGTACACATGACACAATTATAAAATTTCCATTATTAATGATAAAGTGGTTTTGCAATTTTTACATAAATTATGCAAATAAGTTCCTCATTACCATATTTGGTATCTGCTTATATTCCACCTATCATAATTAACATGTGTTACATGTATTGAGGTCCAGTTATTGAAAACAATGGAACTATACAATTTCCTCATTAATTATGCAAATTAAGTCCTCATTTACATAACATGTATATATGAACATCTTTACCTAAGCTACCTGCATGCTTAAAATGCAGGCAAACCGTCGTTCCTTTCTGCAGTTATCCTCTTTGGAGTGTCTTGACAAAAACACCCCTGCAGTTCCACAATTAAATGTTAGGGGGCTGAAACTTGCCCCACTTGTTTATGGCACTAAAAGCTATCTACCACCTAAATGTCAAGACCATAGCATGTCTGGAACAAGAGATACATTGAAAAAACTGCTATGATAGAATATTCTCATTAATTATGCAAATGTGCTCCTATTTTGCATAATTAGTATTTCATTTTGTACAACATTATCTGAGGTACCTACATACCAAAAATGATGAAAATCCGTTGTTCCCTTCTTGAGTTATCCTCTTCAGAAGTTTTTGACAAAAATGCCCCTGCTATCCCAAAACTAAACGCTAGGGGGCCCAAACTTATGTCATTTCTTCCTGAGCACAAGAGCTATCTAATACTAAAAAATCGTGACCATAGCATGTTCAGAACACCGAGATAGCAAAACCGGAAGTTGCGCTGCAGTACCAAGGGGAGCCGCTAGGGGGCCCAAAATCTAATCATTTCCAGCTTTCATCACACACTACCAACACACCAAGTATGAAACCAATCCATCCAACCGTTCTTGAGTTATTTTGTTTACACACACACACACACACACACAAACACACAGACAGACACACAAACGCAGGGTAAAATATAACCTCCATGACATTTCATGGAGGTAATCATGTATTCGGGTGTTGTAGAAATCCCTAAGAATCAAAGCCCCTGCTCTTGTTTGCGAAATAACATTGTAGTGCTATGATAACTACCAACACAGATGAGCTTCTATGATATTCTAGGTTTCTTTCTGTTTCTTAAATCATTCTGTATTTGTTTTCAACAGGTACAGTCGCCTCGATTGAAGGAGCAGCAAGAAGTAATGTAAAAAAAGATGGTCCTCCGGTGAGTTATGAAATCCTTTGATTACCGTCAAACCACAAGTATAAAAATGTTTTACTTCAATATTTGCAAAGGAGGACCACTAGCGCAACACCTGAACCTAGTTGTATGTATATGCTGGTTAATCATTAATCGTATAGGATATCTGTTAGGAACATGGTATTACATGTAGGACATGGGGCAACGTTTCGCAATTGCGTAACCATATATCATGAGAAACAACAGCCTTTGCAAATTTTGTTGTGGACAAAGTCAACAACGCGTTCAGATGTCTTCAACACGTATATTATATATATATATATATATACATATATATAGACAGAGAGAAAATGAACTATCCTGTCTCCACCCAGGTGTACTATAAATGCTGGGACGACTCTCCCCACGTGCAGCACATGTACAAGCACCCCATCGAGTACGTGGAGATCATGGACAGCTTCCTGAGCCACCTGCCGCCCTTCGCCGGTAAAGAGGATCGGTCCGTGCGGGACAACGGCAAGCTCAACGCCTTCACCGCGCGGCAGTAGGGCACTTTCACTGACACTACAAATACTAGCCTCCATAGCAGGCTTTATTTTTGGTTTTTTATCTCAATGAAAATGGAGATATAGTTTTGGGTGTTCTGTTTGTGTTTCCGGATGTTTATAGTAAGCACAACTCAATAACCTCTGGATGAATTACGATTGGTATGTGAGTAGCTGTTGGGAAGACAAAGGTCAAGGTCGATTTTGGGCCCCCTGTTATGCGACGTTGGTACTGTAGCCGAAATTCCATCTTTTGTCTTTTGGCCTGAATGTGCACGTCTGCGTCTAACTGTTCTGGCAAATTATGAAACCCATTTGAGCAATTTCTACTACTATTTCAGTAACATATGGAGCAAAAAAGAGATTGTATATCTGCTCTCGTCATCATTATTTTCAAATCGTTTTAAGGAATTTTGCATATCAATGAAGAGGGGCAAGACAGTATCCCCAGAATCCATAGCGAACATGGTTGCGCCTATGGCGTAACGTGGAAATGTTTTGAAGAGATTTAATGATAAATTTGTATATTTGTACTCAAGGTTTTTAAAAGAATGGTCACTAAATATGGTAACAACGAAAGAGGTTTTGGATGTCGTAACAGTGTATACAATGTAAACTACTGCTTGAACTTCGAGGGAAGTATTACATCTCAAGTTCAAACATGATCAGACTTAGATACTCCGTGATCTCCAATGGACTGTTCCATGTATGGATTTACCCGTTTTAAGTCATGTTTTCCAGGCTCAAGGCAACCCAAGCAATACTAAGGCGTTAAAAGTGGGAACACTCTGGATATATATATATAATATATGAAATCTATTGCACTATATATTCCCACATTTACATATTATTTCACACTTCGAGTCATTAAAACAGCGCAGAAACAAGCCGCACTAGCCGTCCTCGCGCCACTGCGGCATGGAACTTTTGCTCCTGGAATGTTAACATGGAATGAAATAGAGTTGCTTCATTACATTACAAAGAAAAGCGACGGAAATAATTGACTTCGATAATTGAAGTTCTATAACCCTGACTCGGGCTAATATTGCTTAGGTTGCCTTTACGGCGCCATACAGCTCTGATACTCACGTCTGCTGTCTTTTCCTTTCTATGATCACGTGGAATTAAATATGATGCACATTTATGAAGAAACAAAGAGAAATAATGACATTATCTAAAATGCGAATGGTTACTCATTCCACCATTTATGCCGTCTTTGCAGTTTGACATGCTTCTAAAAGGACAGAAAATCTCATGTTGCAAACTTTAGCAGGACCACGTTGACATGAAAGTCATACAAGTAAAATATCTACTTAGTACACAGAATACTTACAGCTAACAATTACGGATAGCTTATACAGATATCATTTCTTTCAGCAAATGGATGAAACTACCAGTGTACATTTATTTATAAGTAGTTCATTATCGTTGTTATCAAAGATGTGAAGAAGCCTCTAGTAATCTGGGTTTATTCTATACGATAAAACCAGATTGTGTTATCGAACATTTGGTCTCAATTCAACGTAAAATTCATGTTGTAGATTGATTCGAAAGTTTCAAAATTAAAAACAAAACGAAATTTCACAGCAATGAAAGTATGCAATATCTGCCAAACAACTTGATATAAGTAACGTATCGAATACAAGGTTTTGCAACGTATCTTCAAAGAAAGAGGCATTTTAAAAATTTTATGATTTTCCATACTGACATATTCAATAAAACATGTTACTTCACAAAACTCATGTCCTTGTGAGCATGAATCATTTATCCCTGATTTTGATCAACATTTAGCCATGATATAGGAAGAAGATCGGTTGCCTTAACGTTGATGGGCAAGAGAAATTACGTTCTTGTGTCAGAACTAGCAGTATTACCCTCTATCATATATAACCAACCTGGCAACTGGGACCCGATGAAGGCATCACGAAAACGAGAAGGTCACGGTGGTTCCTTGTAATATAATAATAATATATATCGGGTGTATTTGCAGCCAGTAGGTACCCAATGTGTTGAATATTGAGACTGAGTACCGTGGTCGAGGCGCCTCCTCGAGCACGGGACCCCCCGTTTTACGTCCCTCCCGGAAGACGATTTCGTGTGGAATTCTTATACATCGATGGAAGGTGGACCCAGTTGGTAAGTGGAAATTAAGTTGTTGTACACTAGAAGACCTTATAAACCATCTAATTGGTTAATAAAGTAATCTTCAATCAGTGACTGTTGAAAATGCGATGAGAATGAGAAAAATCTCCAGATTGTCGATGTCTACTTGTTGATCACGGAATGATCTAGTCTCGCGAGATCACGAGACTAGGTCCGAGACTTCACCCCAAGACAAACCATCCACCCCCCCCCCCCCTGCGGAGAAGGGGGAGATAGGACATAGGCATCTCCCAGCCACGCAGAATTTTGTCCTTATAACGTTCTGTATTTGCTTTCCACAGGTACAGTCGCCTCTATTGAAGGAGCAGCAAGAAGCAATGTCAAAAAAGATGGTCCTCCGGTGAGTTATGAAATCCTTTGACTACGATCAAACTACGGGACTAAATTTTTTTATGTTGTATGAATATGCACTGCCAGGTTAATCTTATAGGATATCTGTTAGGAACGTACACATGTATGGCATGAGGCACACCCACTTTGCTATGTACTTGTTTGTTATAATGATTTGATGTTTTGTTATTTACTTTATGCCAGTATAGTTGTAGTCATACAACTGTAGTGCTGTACAATGTTTCATTATTTACAGTTACATTATTCTATGACCTCTGACCCCCCCTCATTATCTTTTAATTCAATGCTTTGATTCAATTCAGACCTCAGTTTACTGAAAATGTTGTTTTCATTATGTTACATTTACTTGATTCTCACTTTCGTTATATGTAATGTACATGTGTATTTGATTTTTGTAAGGACTCCGGGAAGAATACAATTTACAGACCCGATGTACATTCTAATGGAGATCTAAACAAACAAAGAGAGAGACGGAGAGAGAGAGAGAGAGAATAAACTATCTTGTCTCTGCCCAGGTGTACTATAAATGCTGGGACGACTCCCCCCACGTGCAGCACATGTACAAGCACCCCATCGAGTACGTGGAGATCATGGACAGCTTCCTGAGCCACCTGCCGCCCTTCGCCGGGAAGGAGGACCGGGCCGTGCGCGACAACGGCAAGCTCAACGCCTTCACCGCGCGGCAGTAGGGCACTTTCACTGGAGAGAGACAGAGGCAGAGACGGAAACAGAGAGAGAAAATGAACTGTATTGTCTCCGCTCAGGTGTACTACAAATGCTGGGACGACTCCCCCCACGTGCAGCACATGTACAAGCACCCCATCGAGTACGCGGAGATTATGGACAGCTTCCTGAGCCACCTCCCGCCCTTCGCCGGGAAGGAGGACCGGGCCGTGCGCGACAATGGCAAGCTCACCGCCTTCATCGCGCGGCAATAGGGCATATTCACTGGTCTCCACCAGCCTCTACCATACTTCAAGGGTCGTTGAAAAATTGTAGAAATTGGCCAAATAGACAGAAAACACGCCAGACGAGTTAGCCGGCGGAGGAGTATAGTTTGCTACCACTTGTGGCAATAGGGCATATTCACTGGTCTCCACCAGCCTCTACCGTACTTCAAGGGTCGTTGAAAAAATGGTAGAATTGGCCAAATGGACAGATAAGACGCCAGTCGAGTAAGACGGTCGAGAAGTACAGTTTGCTACAGATTGTGGCCAGTTTCTAGTATGTTTTTAAGCTAGTCTGGTAGAGGCTAGTACTCCATCAGGCTTCGAAAAGTGCCATTGAACTTCAATAATTACGCTTTCAACCACGTAATAATTTGTCTTTTCTGAAAGCATCAATTATCTACTGTGTGTTTTTCGGGCTCAATACCACAAGCAACAATACAGAAAAGCTAGAGAAATACTAGAAATGGGCCAAGTACGGAATATGATCGGCATGAGGACGCTCACTTTTGCGTCTAACTCGTCCGGAAAATTATTTACGAAAACTTTTGAACAATTTCTACTGGTATTTAAGTAATACATGGGACATAAAGAGCCTGCATATCTTCTCTCGTGATCCTTATTTTCGTATCGACTTTTGCATATCAATGAAGGGGGTACCATAGCGACATGGTATCTCCACAATCTCTAGATGTGCCGGTGGCGTTATGTAAACATGCCCGACACGAAGACACCTACAGCACGGGTACATTTTGAAGTGTGTAAATTAATTAATGATGAAGTTGTAAATTTGTATTCAGAATTTGTAAAAGAATGGTCACTAAAATATGGTAACTATGAAGAAGAGGTTTGATATCCCAAACAGTACGTAAAATGTATAACAAGCTTCTGCTTGAACTTGAACGAGTTTACTATTACATATTGAAAAGTTCAACTTGACATTATCAGCCTCATCTCGCCCTTCAAAGGACACTGACGTGTGGCTTTTAAAGGGATCCACAACGGACTGTGCCATGAATAGACTTACATTTTTCCCAGTCTAAGTCACCACACATACAATTTCTATCATCACGTTTAATTGAGTTCGATGTATATTTATGACAAAACAGAGAAAACTGTTGCCATCAAAAGGCGAATGGTTTTTCCTCCACCAAGTGCACAGTCTTAAGCTTGTCAAAAAAGTAATAAAAAAAGTCAACGTTTGTTTGTCAAAGGGAAGAAAATATCATGTTGCAGACGAAAGCAGGACATTGTCGACACTAAAGCCATGCATGTACTTACAGGCCCCTTACATCTACTCTCCAAGAAGAGGGCGAAGGCAAAATTCGTGTCAGGTAACAGAAAAAGATGGCATATAAGAAAAAGGTCACGATTTGTCCCATCAATCTCTGATTGGAGAGTACTTACAGCTACTAGTATACTGTTACGGGTAATATAAAGACACCTTTTTTCAGCAAATTGATAATAACTTAATTAACATCAATTTATAAGTAGCTCATCATCATATTTATCAAGAACTTTATGAGCTATTAGTAAGTAACTATAGGTTTTCTTCTCTACATTCAAATGTGTTGACGCACTCAGTTTATTCTCAATCTAGGGAAACTGCACCATGTGCACTTATCGTAAAGTGTCAAAGTTGAAAGTCAAACGGAATTTCAAAATAAACGGACAGAGAAATACCTGCCAAATTGTGTATGCCATAACAATATTGTATCAACAAGAGGATCGAGAGGTGTGTCTTCTAGGAAAGATGACTTTTCATGGGCTTTTCATAACATCCTCAATAAAACAAACCACATGAACCATGTGTCTTTGATTTCTTTTGTAGATACATGTATATGTGGCGAGATCGCGTGGCGCAGCGGCAGTAATATATCCAAGTTTATTGCAAATTCTTGCCCGTGGGCTAATTGCAGGTAACATAGATTCAAACAGTGTAAAATACAATAACACAAGTGTCTACTCTAGTCTAAAGCTAGTAAAAGCTAACTCTAGATCCTGGGTTATTGGGTTCGACTCCTTTTTCGAAGACAGTGGAAGACGAAAGATCCCACTTTTTCTATTATGTTTGGGTTTAGTGATGTTAAAAGGTGAACTGCTTTCTTTTTGTCAGTGAATGAAAGCAGTTGTCCCAGGTGCGGCCGTAGGACTGTAGGGCTGAGACACTTTCACCAGGAAGGACTCCTGCTCTTTTAGATAAGTGCGGTGGGATCTTTAAGGTATATATAACAGCGGATTTAAACCCGTCTGGGAGGTGTGTGTGTGTGAAGCTTTATTCTCTTTCGTACGGACAAAATCCTGCAACGGTGACTAATTACGTCTACGGTGAACATTGACTACTAGGGAGAACGCCCACGGACTCTTCTGCCGTTTTCAGGATCCCCCATGCAGACCCTCTTTACTCCAACACAACACACGTGTCCGGAGAGCTGGCGTTGTCAGGATCCCCATGCAGACCCTCTTTACTCCTACGCAATACGCGTGTCCGGAGAGCTGGCGTTGTCAGGATCCCCATGCATACCCTCTTTATTCCTACGCAACACGCGTGTCCGGAGAGCTGCACAGCTCGAAACATCGTCACTGTAAGACACAAAATAGCATCGATTGCGGTGTACGTTCGGTCTCTGACTTCACATTCCCTTCGCAAAATGCTGCTTGGTCGCATCCTCCCTAAGACGAGAGAAGCCCTCCAAGAGGTACGTCTATGGTTTTCTATTCCGGTCAAAATTCAACTACGACGTACTTCAGCCAACTACGCCGTACTTAAGCTTACTACGACGTACTTACGCTTACTACGACGTAGCTCACAGAAGTGGATCCGATACGGCTTAACTTCTTGAAGTACGCCGTAGTTGCCAGCAGTCCGGCCTGACTGAACTACGTCGTATATGGTTTTCTATCCCGGTCAAAACTCAAGCATTTACAGTAACCCGAACTACGTATTTTCAGCCACCAATTTGTATATCACCTTGACACATAACGTTATTGTATTTTCATTGAATACGCTACACTAAGAACAAGATAAAGACCAAAAAAGTCCTAGCTCAACCGTTTCCATAGCCTTCTTGTCGAAGGCAATAACCGAAAATATACGCTTCTTGGCGAAGGCAAAAATGCGGAATGACCCAGATTTAAATATGTTACTTACAAAAAGCAATCGCAGATCCACGCAATACTTCTGAATTCTTGTGTGTTTTACATACGGCTGTATAAACAAAATGTACATACCCTTTTGTGTAGAGTTGTTAAAGAAATAGAATCAAACCACCCAAGCGATAGAATTTCTGGATTGACACTGCAATCAAGTTGGTAACTTATTATAACAGTGCTACATTCAAAGTACAAACGGAAGGTAAAGGTAGTATTTTACCTCCCCGACCGAAGTCAGGTACCCATGCACCTGGGTGAAGTGAAAAAGGTCGTGTGAAGTGCCTTTCCCACGTCACAGCGTCGGGGCACGGCAAGTATCGAACTCAGGACCTCTAGGTTCAAACGTCCGAGCCCAACACTCTGGTACCAATTACGCCCAAACAGACGGACAGTAGACAGCCCTTAATGTTGCAAGCACCATTTGTATACATATCTCAACTCGAGATATTGCATCATAGACTATAACGTTTCTTGA